>NC_051156.1:147504222-147671528 GCF_013339745.2 Dermacentor silvarum
TCATGAACTAGAATTGTGCTATCTGCCACAGGCAACCCTTAAAAATTTTTGAAAGTGTTCGCTGAAACATCCTGTAGATCGAGAAATTTTCAGCCACCCTACGTACGTACAACGTTTTTCCCCATATTAGATTTGTTTCCCAAGCTATAGTAATTATTTCCCCTAAGTTTTTATAAGCTAATAAAGAAAACTGCGTGTAGCCGATAAGGTGTAAAGGACTCACCCAAACGGTAATCTCATAGAAGTTCCTGATCTGGAGAAGCAACTGCCACCAGTGATTGCTGACTTCATCGAAAATCTTTTGAAAGCATGTCCTGGTGTCCGGCCCAGTGACAAAATGGGGAAGTAGATACAAGCACATGATGACGAAGAACAGAGGTAAGCAAAACCTGCAAAGAGAAGGACTTGCATATAGTCCCCAAAACCGCCTGTGCAAGGTAGCAGCATATTTGCTCTCAGAATAAGTTTAACATCTGTGTCACACACCGTAGTGAGGTAGCGGCTATCGCGCTTCTCTAATAAGCCCGAAGGCGCGGGATCGAATCGCAGCCACGGCGAGCGCATTTCGATGAGCGTGAAATGCAGAAACGCCCGTGTAACGTGCACTGGGTGCACGTTAAAGAACCCCAGGTGGTCAAAATTAACCCGGAGTCTCCCCCACTACTGCGTGCCTCATAATCAAATGGTGGTTTTGTCACGTAAAACCGCAGAATTTAACTTTTAGACAGCTATGTCTTTTGGTTGGTGCAGCAAACGCCTTTACCCTTACATTTTTTCCTGAGACTCCTCACTGCGCGTACCTTGAATAGATAACCGAACAGCAATTAGGCTTAAGTTAGTTGCGAAATGGAGCACTAAAATAGGAACACTGCGTAAACAGTACGAAACTTTCAGTCCATTCTCCACATACGGCTGTGTCGTGACTTAGTACCAAGTTGCCTCATCGTCAAAAGCTATTTTTCCTATATGTGTACACATGCTCAACTACGCAGCAGCTGAACAACGCAACAACAAATGCGGTTGTTGTATTTATGGGTGTAGGGAAAATCCTAATAAGTGTCCTCCATTTTTGGTATATGCCTTGTCTGAAGCACTTCATCATCACTGTCATGCCCGCGTCATTTGTGCCACAGACAAGGCCTGGGCAAAGATATTTTGCAATTGTACCATAATACTATGCAAGTTACTCGGGCAACAAGTTTTTGACATACAGATACAAGATACTACCGTAATTATTCTATCCGATACGCTACTTTCCATTTGTATTTTAAGGTACTTCGATACATTCGCAAATTTCTTATTATAGATCTATATAATGTGGAAGCCAACGCGTATGCATAAAAATGTTTGCTTGAAAATTTCTGAGCTTCGACCAGCCTTGCCTCATTTCAATGAAGCTTTTTTTTAAATGCGAAGCATTTTTTGACGAACATTTGTCACTTCGAGAGTATCTATCTATCTATCTATCTATCTATCTATCTATCTATCTATCTATCTATCTATCTATCTATCTATCTATCTATCTATCTATCTATCTATCTATCTATCTATCTATCTATCTATCTATCTATCTATCTATCTATCTATCTATCTATCTATCTATCTATCGATCTATCTATCTATCTATCTATCTATCTATCTGTCTATCTATCTATCTATCTATCTATCTATCCATCTATCTATCTATCTATCTATCTATCTATCTCTGTCTGTCTGTACGTCCGTCCTGTCAAACTACGCCAAAAGTGGCATAGTTTGACAAGAGTCTTGCATGACGAACATAAATGATAGGTCCTGACAGGAATGTCATGATATGCGTGCCATGTAGGTCATGAAACTGTCGCGTACGTCTTGGTGCTCTCGTGGTCGTTTCGTTAACTTGGTAGGCTTCCTCACACTGCTTCGAAGAACATCGATTCCCACAGGGCGTGGGATCTGCCGGCATTTTTTATTATCTAAAAAGTTTGGCTCTCTTGCTCCAATGATACTATTTTCATTCCGAAACAATTAATTGGGATTGATTTAGCTGTTTAACATGAAATCTCTTCATACGCTGCGCGCCTGTCGCTTTTGTAAGTGATGGTAGTCAGTGGTCTGCTTGCCGACCGGTAAGTGGGTCGCCATCTAATTACAAGAAGGTCAATAAGAAGCCTCTGCACGATGTTGCAAATACAGCTGTCCGTTAACGTGTTACCGCTTACGCAATACCAGATCACAGGATAGGTATACAGCTGCAAGAACGTTCGTAGCGACATTTTTTGTGGCACGTTGTATATACACAGAGCACATAAAGCTGCAATGATCTGATATGTGAAAGCCACTAGACGTAAGGCAACCCCATTTTTGCATTCTTTCGACTTCGTAACAAAGCACAAACTTCGATAACATAGAGAAACGTCGATAATGACACTATAGCGGCATAATAATTTGTGTGAAAGACGCCGCGTGCATTGGCGTACGCCGCACAGTACGTTGGCTAGCTACGGTCTTGTGTCATGGCACCGACGCAGCTCAACACACAAAAAATCAAGAAAAGAAAGGGTTGGTTGCGAGCAGACATTCGCGCGATTGTTTTTGTCGATACGACGCGAGCGCCACCATGTTACTATGCTACACCAATAGGGACGCGCAGACCTCATCGCTTGCCCGCGCTGGAGAGCTCTGGCGGATACACAAAGGAATGCCGCTGCCTTTAGTTTATTCAGGTGGCTTAGTCGCCGCAGTATGAGCCTAAGAAGCGGAGTTCAGCTAACGTTTATAGTTTTGCATGGTGATGTTGCGATAGCAGTATCTTGTATCGTAAGAAGCACGATACATTGTTTCATGTATCGGAAATGTAGATACTGATGCACATCTTGCCAGATGTATCATAATACAGATACAAAATATACAAAGATTATCTAAGGTCGTACCTAACACACATGTATCTTCGATACTGCCCAGCACTGCCACCGATGCTCTTTTCACAACCATGATGACTTATAATTGCAAACCAATAATTCGGAATCATCTCAAGAACAATGCATATGTGATGCGCAAAACGTCATTATCGTCCACTGTAGCACGGCCAGTGGATAAAAAAAAGATGCCACCACTCCCCGAGTCACTGTGGAGCGCAGGAGTTTACACGAATTGCCAAGAGCGATAGCTCAGTGGGATAGCTGATAAAAAGCCGGCAGATTCCAAGCCCTGTGGGAATCGATGTTATGCGAAGCACTGTGGTGGAGCCTACCAAGCTAACGAAATGAGTATGAGAGCACCAAGCTGTAGGTGGCTGCTCATGACCTACAGGACACGAACGTCATGACATTCATGTCATGACCTATCATTTATATTCGTCATACACTCTTGTCATACTATGCCAATTTTGGTACATACGAAGTTAACAAAACGACTATGAGAGCGCCAAGACGTGGGCGGCTAGATAGACAGATAGATACTCTCAAAGGGGCAAATGTTCGCCAAGAAATGCTTCGCATTTAATCAATACAACAGTGCCCCGTGGTGTATTTTTGAAGGTCAAGGTAAAAGTAAGCGCAATAAAAGAGATTAGACAAAATGAAACAAGTAGAACAGAGCGCTAACGTCAACTCCATTTAAAACTAGCGCTGTGGCTTGTGTGTTTCTTTTTGTCCGTTGTGTTTTATAGCGCTGTGTTAGTGTTAGCTGAGTGGTCAGCGGGCTCGTAACCCTAATGCACATTGCTGCCATGACGTGAGTTCTAATTACGATGCTTATAAGGCCACAGCTCGGCGCGTTTTGCTCACATTTGCCGCACCAGACGTGTTTACACAACTTAAGCTTTCCATCCCCTTTGTTAAAGCTGTTCAATGTCATGCGCTGATTGATCGATATGCAACTGCGTGTTCTATAACCACATTCATGAGCCGACTGTACATTTGAATGTATTATTCCGTGATATATTTGCAGGTATTATGCCGTGTGTTCAGTGGCACCACTCTGTGGCTCGAAGTTGCTTTTTTTATAGAAGCCGTCCGATGCTGCTCGAATAGTCTACACCACAAGTGATGCAAAAATACAGGGCAGAAACTCCCCATTGCGGAATCATCGTATAGTGCGTAGCGTTCACTGTAATCATCACCTACGTAGCCTATACTGTAGCTTTGAAATCAAGACTGGCGTAACTTTAAGGGATAAGCAACTACAAAACATGCCACGCTCACTATGACGATCTTGCCAGTAAACTCATTTTTACTGCGAATCTTGTCTTTTGTGAATGAAAAATATTGCTGTAGTGCTATTTTTCTCGCCGAATTTACCCGTTGACGTGCTTGCCTTTGTTCCAACGCTTTCTCTTCAGAAGCTTCTCCATGTTGTTGCTGACGCAATTGTATGATTGCTTGAGTTTCCAGCGCGTTTCTTGTCCGCGCAAGCTCTCGCCTGCGTTCTAACTGTGCCTCGGTAAAACAAATCGAAAGGCGCCAAGCATTTCAACGTGCTCGCTTGCCCGCGAGAAATTCATGAGGGGGATTATAGTTTGTCAGTAAATTATAGTACCACCTTTGACCCCTGTATCGTAACGTCCTTTGTTTAAGACTGCTGTCACACATGATGCTTACTAATTCCCTTTCTTAGCTTGCTTTTGTAGCAGCGAGTCGAAACACAAAGCACACGATTTACTTGAAAGGCAAATTAAACTCATCCTCGGGGCAGCAGAACCACATATTTAAAAAAACACACACCAGAATGACGCGTGACTACTTAGCTGGCGCTATGCGAATGTCGCAATTAACATGATGCAGTTATCGTAAAGTAACGTGCATGACGCGATAATGAGTGCTTCCTAACAACGATTTTTTCTTTGTTACCTCTGAGTGAAATTCACGTTACCTTATTAATGAGCGATCAACACACCCTGCCAAGTCGCTAAAGCGCGGCATTCAGGTATCATTGCAAAAACTTAATTATTTAATTAAATCAAGGGGAAATGATTTTTGTGGTTTTCTCGAAAAAAAGCGACAATACAATTGCGATGATTGTGGCGAAGGGAGGGTACGACGGTCACACATTGCGCGCTCGACATGGGCACTCACTGATGTAACTACAGCGTAAATACGATAGCGCAACGCTAAAATGTTCTGTGCATCGTCAAAAAAGATGCACACCAACGGCCGTGCTACAACCACGTAAGAAATGGTCGTTGAACGAAGTGCACAGGGTACGCGCAGATGTAAACATGTCGGGCGTAGCAGACGACGCGTTGCACTATCCGGCTATCCATACTATGTATGGTTCAGTCAGTGCCCACCAGGCGATGACTCTACTCGATTTCGCGGCCATACAACTTCTCTTTCTTTAGCCTGCTTCACATGCAGAAACTGTAGAGAAAGAAATCGTTACTGCCACGCACGTCGCAGAATGATTTTCGGTTCGAGCTTTCAAATGCTTCGGCAATGGCGCGACTTCCATCGGAGCAACGCGCTAGGTTCCCTCCTGCTTTGACCGCATTTACGCCTTCTATTGTTGCTATAAAACCACAGGGAAACCGTTTCCATGTCGGAATGTGTTTATTTAATCATAGATTAGGTAGCATGTTTTACGGTTTTGAATGGCGTTGAGCCTTGAAGTTTGCTTAGTCCGCAACTGCGGATATGCTGACACAACGCGTTGAAAAGTGCACTTCAACCGAAGAACCCCTATTTCTATGGCGTTTGCCGCCGCCCTGTCTAAAATTGTGGTGATCGCTACGACTCCGCGACGGTGCGATCGAGTTGGTGGAACCAACTCGCAGTGAGCTGCGATGCTCGTTGCAGTCACGGAGCGACGGAAGTCACTGTGTCGCTGTGTGAAAATCGCCCCATCCGAAACAGCATTTAGACGTATTAGTTTCTCAGCTTAAGAGCATACATATACAGATGATTTTTTTTTCTCCATTGTGCGATGATGAAGATGACGATGCGGAAGCGGGTTTATGACAACATAACAACATCATTGGGGGACAGTGGTCCTCGTAAGCGTTATGGCAATGAGAAATCAACGGGACGAAGAAAGCAAATCCGGTTTCGAGGAAATAAAATGATCTCACAGTAAAATGAGGCTATCGCAGTATTAACGCCGCCGTTGTATATATAAAAATACTAAGAAGGCCCAATGAAAGTGCAGTATTCCCGGCATGTCAAAGTCATGAAGTGAATATAGCCGTGTCTTAGGGCTTATTATATTCGTAACCCAGATGCCTTGGATACGGTAACTGTTGTTAGACCGTGCCTTCGCGAGACCGTACCTTCGCGATAGTTGTTGCTATTATGCTCATGCCTAATATTTCTAGTGTTTAAGTTGCTCGTAGTAACAAATAACAAAATAGAGGTTAACTCACCTTATAAGCCTTTTCACCACGTCTATAATGAAGACAAGAAGCCCGTTTCTTTTTTGTCTGCTCGTAGTAAAGCACAGAAGAAATCCACTGCAAAGTCAATAAAGACATGATTTTAGAGTGATCAGTAGTAGTGGAATACTAGCGAAGTGCAATCGCCGATTGTTGACCAATTCGTCTGCGTTTTGCAGTGACCAATTTTTTTTCTTGTTCCGAAGGTGAAGGAGGTGACAAGTGAAACAACAAGGCCACAGAAAACATGACTAAGTGTGATGCCTCAGATTCTACCTTGAATTAATGAGCCATCACTAATATTGTCACTGAAGCTGGCGCATAAACGAGGCAGTTACTTCCCATTACAACTACTAGTTTCTCTAGCTCAACACTTAACGCCTGGACACCTAATCAGACAGGTTTCCACAAAATCTTGCCGGAAAAAGTGACAAGCAGTCAGCACTTTGTTCTTATGTAGCGAACTTTGCCTCAAATTTGTAAGGTGCGGCTCCAACCGCATTCACGCTCACGTTCGGAAGGCGCGTGATGCAAGAACCGCCTATTTGTGAACAAAGGGGGCACCAGGACTAATATGCATAAGAAGCTCTTTGTTAGGTTTCATGGCTATCACGCTATCTTGAAATTATATTCAATAAGTCTCTTGAAACAGGAATTCTTCCTTCATCCTGGAAGCTTGCAAGAGGAATACCTTTGTATAAAGCAGGAGACAACACAGACCTAACGAATTACAGACCAATTTTTTAACTTCTCACTCGTGCAAAATGCTGGAACATGTTATTTAGAAACACATAATCGATTTCGTAGAGTCGAATAATCGTCTTACTAATGTTCAGCGTGGCTTCAGACGTGGTCACAGCACATAACTCAATTACCCGAATTCACTCTTGACATTACTTATCAATTAGATATCGGTAAACAGATTCACACTGTCGTTATTGATTTTTCTAAAGCTTTCGATTCAGTACTTCATTCTCACCTCTTGCAGAAATTAAGTGCCGTACTAAAAAAATAACCGTCTGGTCGACTAGATTACTGGTTTCCTTTCTAACCGGTTCCAATACGTCGACTTCTTTCCGCAAGGTCATCAATTCTTGAAGTAGGTTCTGGGGTTCCACAAGGGTGAGTCCTGGGTGCTATATTGTTTTTAATTTATGTCAATGACTCACCAGAAATGGTTCTTCCAGCATTCGTCTTTATGCTGATGATTGCGTCTTATACGACGTGATTGATTCTGCGACTAATCATAAGCGACTGAACGATTCCTTTGCCTCCTTCGGTGCTTGGTGCGAAAAATAGAAAGTGAACAATAATTAAAAAAAAACGTTTTGTCCTTCACAAAAAGAGCAGCGCCAGTAATTGCGACATATTCCTTGAAGGGATAACATTTAACCAGAGTTCGACAAATTAAATACCTTGGCGTAACATTTACTCACAATCTGTCATGGTCTGCAGAAATCGATCTAACATGTTCGAAGGCATTCAAACAACTTGGATATGGTATGTCGTACTATATAGATGGCTCCAAAGGATACTAAACTCTTAATGTATAAAACACTTGTTCGTCCTATTATCGATAATGACACCGCAGTGTGGCCACTCCATAACCAAAAAAACATAATCAAACTAGAAGCAGTTCAAAAGAAAGGCGTCCGCTTCATTTTTCACCGGTATGACTCTCCCTTCTTTTTACCCTCCCTTCTCTGAACCTAACAGTACTTTCCATGCGTCGTGACGTGAAATCATTAAAATTTTTGCACAACATAATTAACATGTCCTATCGTACTTCGAACACAGTTTGCTTATCTTTCGCCAAGCCTTCTTCTACACGTAACTTCCACGAGCTTAATCGTTTAATTCGCTTTCTATGCCCGTACAAATACTTTTAAGTACCGCTTCTTTCCCCGCACTATAGAGGTATGGAATTGCTTACCTGGCTGTGTTCGTTCGCTGTTGATAAGCGAATTCGAAAGTGCTCTTCATGAAAACCAGTGTCTGTAACTGCTTGAGTTACGTGTGGTTTATGCTTTATGTATGTATTTAACTGCTTCGCTGCTTTCTGAATTGAAGAAAATGATTTTCCAGTGCTTCACATGTTGTACTAATATTTAAATTTCCTAATTTGTCAGATTCTTTGTTCAGTTTACCTTGTTTTTTGTTCACCACTGTATTAACCCACTCCTGCAATAGCCCTGCTATAGGGCTGTAGTATGTACAAATAAATAAAAATGAAACATGTATGACAAGTCATTGGGTTCGTTTGAACACTTTAAAGAGCACGAGCGGCGAACAATGAAGACCGCTTGTGCGTTGACATTGAAGCCCAAGCTGGAGCCTCACAAAAATTGTTATTTATTTGAATAAATTCTGAGGTTTTATGTGCCACGCAACAGTTATTAGGCTTAAGGCACATCCGAATATTTTGCAGAAAATAGGTCGTTGTTCCACTTAGTTGTGTTTAACGTTTTTTTTGTCAAAACGATAAGTAAACTAAAAAAAAACGAACAAAGACGTAAATAACTGGAACACCAACGCGTTTCTGCCAAGTTCGGGAAGGACTCGGCTAGCTGCTTGTCGCTAGATTGCTCCTGAGGGAATATGTCTTCCACCTTGAGCGGCTTCGATTACGTATGCTTTAAAACTAAATAATTCATGTTATATAACTGTAGAGACAACCATTCAATATTGAAAATTTATTATCGTTTATAACGCTTACATTGATATCATTCCTTGCCAACATAGGAAAATGCATTATGAACTTCACCGGACTTTGTCCTATAAATTGGCTATTCTTCCGCTAATCTGGTGGCTTAGTGCTTATGGAAATATCACAGAATAATGACACAATGAAAAGACACTGTCAACATGACCTGCAATCCAAACTATGACATTGAGCACGCAGGCAGAAATCAGGAGCCGATGACCCATAGTGGCTGATGGCTGCTTTTTTTTGGGTGCATCTAGTTATCGTAAGCCATATTTCAAGATTTTTCAAACCGAAAGGGTAGATGTATTGCTGATTTTTCCGTGGTATCGAAGTAGGAAAAGTTACATAAAAAAGATTTTTTCATCAGTATGATATTTCGAAATTTAACAAATCAAGCAAGGATTTGAACAAACGAGGTCACCAGTGCAAGCAACTCCATAAAGGTGGCGCCGAGTATGAAGTAGGAAAACTGTGTACAGAATGTCTGTATTGTTTAACGCTCATTTATGTCACAATGGTTGGTGTTTGGGCGAGCTAATACTTAATGACGCTGTATTAGCAATAAATCAACCCAAAATGAGTGGAAATAAAACATAAGGAAAAGATAAAAAAGAAACAGGCAGCGACATGTTCCTTGTTTTATATATTTTTACACGTTTCATTCACACATTCGGATTAGCGCTAATGTCGACATAAGCTGGTATACTTGTTCATCCAAGTCCTCAAAAATTCTTACTTGCTTCTTTGACGCGAAGAAAACAAAGAGAAAAGATTGCATGCTCCAAAGGATTCGTTAGGAAAAGAACCGGAAACCCATGAATGTTACAGACATAGTACAAAAAGGCATGCAGCTTTTGGTAGTGTTTTGCCTGCTTTAGCAATGCGCGCAGATTTCATTGACGCCTCACAAGCGTATGAACGTTTGGACGGAATACTCGTTGCTGTAGTAATAATAATGTATGAAGTATGCCACAAAGCTGGTACGGAAAAACCGGACTGCAGGTCATGAGGGAGAACGTAGAATAGTGTAACGAATGAATATATATACTTACTGCTGCGGGTTTGTATCGATAACTTCAAATTTTGAGAAGTGTACTTTTACATTGTTTCTTTATCGTACTGTGGCTGGTACTCTGTGCTAAGTTAAGTCTGCAGTCTCCTTGAGAGGAGAACGCAGTCGCCAGTGAGTCACCGCGCTGGGTGTTTGCATGAATGAATCAACTGAATTTATTGCGGTTTTTCGCCAAATCTCTATGCACCATCATAGTGACTTACCTCAGAAAAAAGAATGTGCTCACACTGTTGAAGACTGCTGAGATGATAATGTGAGTCCAATGGTCAGAACTGATGAACATGTTCAGCAAACGTGCTATTGATAAAAAAGAGGAAATTTCCTTTCAAAATAACGTAAATCTTGAGCAATGTTTGTCGTTCAGTAGAAGCAGTAGAGAATATATAAACGTCTGGCATCGTGACATGCGGTTTACGTCGCTGTCGTAGGAATCGTTATATTTATATGCGTTTTTGACTAAACTGCGCACCGACGAGCCGACATGGCCACATTCTTGCTATGTGTAACACAAACAGTGAAGTTGCACAAAAAACACGATACAAAATGCAGTGACCCCGGCTGTGAACGTTAGTGATTCAGACGGGCCCTTCGATATTTTCACATTGGGATTTACCCGCATTTTTGCGTCCGCGCGCACATGAGTGCAAATATCAGTGGATGTTTTTGAGTGCTCATAGTTGCGCCTATATAATATGAACAATGGAAAAGAAAAGCATGTTGAATACTTACACCAAGAGTCCGACAGTGTCGTGTAAAAATGACCGATCACGAGGTGAATAAGACACAAGAAGCGCATGCCGTGCAAGAACTGCATGGCGTACAGGTCAGCATTCGACTTGTCGGCCACCTTGAGCAGGTCACGCGTGTTCGAAGCGGCGGAGAAGGCCACAACGAATTCGAGAAAGGTGCCTGCGTAAAGAAGGCACACTAGTGACGTAGACAGTTTCAGCGTTCTTTTCTGCAGTTACACATGCAACTAGACAATTTTATGTATAGAAAATTCTCCAAGAACTGCCCATATTTTCAAAAACAGTGTGAAATGATAATATTCGTAGGAAAAGTTAAACCATTATCAGAAGGGTTGCGCCGGCTTGAGGTCAAGTGGCAAGGTTTTGACGAGACACGGTGTTGCATTTATTTAAATTATGGGATTAAACGTAGTCATATTACCATTGATTGACAGCCCTTCAAACTCATACCAGTAGATGCATTGCGCGGCTACCTTGTATGTTGGACGAAGTTTCCGCCCAAGAATAAAATGGTTTTGGTTTCTACTAAGAGCATACTATACAGGCGAATCACACTTGTCGAGTGGTCGAGCGACCGGCTGAGGACAGCGCGAGCGTCCGAATCAGTGGTAGATGCTAGATTATAGATCTGATTGTTCTATATAGCGCAGTGTTGAAGCATGCGGCATGTCCATGCGAGGTCGTAATGCCGCGTTAGCACGTTTCCTTATTTTTTTTGTCGTAATAGAAGAAGACAATTTTTTACAGCGTAAGCTGTTATGTATGGGCTCATTCCAATAGCCGTTTCAGGTCGCGATGATGCCGCCTCTATCGCCGAAAATGCGAAAAAACGTACCCGCTCTCCGCTGGGATGAACCCCGGCCCGCTGCGTGAGAGTCGGATACTCTACCACTGAGCCATGGAAGCGCTAGCAATCACGCAGAAGAAAAAAATCACAGCATATCCACGGGGTGAATGATGATGAGTGGGCGAAGCTCCGAAAGGAATCATCTGATCTCTCGCTTAAGGGGACGCTAGCACAAACGCGTTAGAAACGTGCAGTACTCTCTAGTAAGGGGGAGCGGCCACAGCGTCTTACGCAGCCATTTACACATGTAGTAGTAGTAGTAGTAGTGATTTTATTGAAGAAGAAAGTGATGCTTATTTCTGCTGCCCAATAGGGAGCACGGCGCAGCGTCATTTACACATGCCGGAACGTGCACCGCGTTTGCCGACGCCATCACATGACTGCTGAGAGAGTATACCCCCCATATTCATAAACGCTCCTCGACTTGAACTTGACTTGCCACCGCCTCGGGCAGCGCGTTCGAAACGCGTTGAAGGTAACGTGGAGAGGCCCAGAGCGTCTTACACCAGCTTCTTACATGGGCCGTAACGCGCTAGCACAAACGCGTTAGAAACGCGCTAGAAACGCGGCCTTTCGTTAATGTTGGGTATTTATTGCCATCGTGGTGCGTGTGTCTATGTGCGCTTCGTGGCGTAGTGGTTAGCGCCGCGCGTTTGGAAGCGAGGGGTCCCTGGTTCGATTCCGCGCTACGGACACAACTTTCGGAATTTTTTTTTTCATAAAACGCCGGCTGGAAGCTGGCTTCCGGAACCGGAAGTGGAAACGGAAGCGGAACCGGAAGTGGAACCGGAAGCGGAAGTCGGCTTCCGGTTATACTATACGTATACATATATATGTATATATGGGTATACATACATGATGATGATGATGATGATGTATTGTCATCCCCTTTGAAACAGGGTGGCGACAAATAGTCTCCTAGCCTGCTTGATTTAATCAGGTATACTACACATGTTCTTTATCTCGCATTTTTGTATACCTTTTTCAAAAATTTAGCTTGTACCG
The DNA here is from genome assembly GCF_013339745.2 of Dermacentor silvarum. Lineage (NCBI taxonomy): Eukaryota > Metazoa > Arthropoda > Arachnida > Ixodida > Ixodidae > Dermacentor > Dermacentor silvarum. Next base: position 147,516,949 of record NC_051156.1, read on the forward strand.
CTGCCTATGATTTTAAGAGATCAGGTCGTATCGATCTTTTCCCTGCTTTTTTTCCACCAGTACTCTAATCGTCTCTTGCTGATCTCTACGGCTGATCTGTTTATGCTTCCTTCCACTTTAAACCCAAGCGCTTCTGGGAGTTGCACGTTACCTACGGTTCTCGCTGGGTGGATCCCGTCGCATTCCATTAGGATGTGCTGAGTGGTCTCTGGATCTTTACTGCAGCATACACATGTCTCATCTAGTTCCGAATATTTGTTCCGATATGTTTTCGTCCTTAGGCAACCGGCTCGAGCCTCAAATAGCAAGGCACTGCCCTTTGTGTTATCGTACAGATTTTCCCTTCTAATTTCTTTCTTCTCATTCTTGTAAATCTCCATTGTCCTTTTCGTTTCCATTCTTTGCATCCAATTCACGGTCTCTATTTCTCTCACTTTCTTTCTGATGACCCCTGGTTGTCTATTTACATTTTCGATTATCCTGTACTTGGTTGCCAACTTCCTTGACCTCTTCCTCCATTCTGTGTCCACGCTTTTCATGTAGAGATACTTGTGCACTTTAGCCGCCCATTTATTTTCATCCATGTTCCTGAGCCTTTCTTCAAAACTAATTTTGCTTTGTGCTTCTCTGACTTCAAAAGAGGCCCAACCCATGTCTCCATGCACTGCCTCATTTGTCGTATTACCGTGTGCTCCCAAAGCCAACCGGCCTACTGATCTTTGGTTAACTTCTAAACCCGCCAATATATCCGATTTTAAGCATATAATGGCATTTGCGAATGTTAGCGCTGGCACCATTACTCCTTTCCAGATTCCACGCACCACCTCATACTTATTGTGGCCCCACAGTGCTCTGTGTTTCATTAATGCTGCATTCCGCTTCCCCTTTATTTTCAGATTATCTTGGTGGTTGCTTGAATAATTCTTTCCTTCGTTTATGTGTACGCCGAGGTACTTATATTGCTTCACTATGGGTATTACTTGCTGTTGAATTGACACCACGAAGTTACTCGTGTGTTCATTAAAGATCATAATCCCTGATTTCTCTGTGCTAAACTTAAGGCCTAGATTTGTCGCTGCGTTCCCACAGATATTCGCAAGTATCTGTAAATCTTTTTTATTGTCCGCTAGTAGGACAATGTCGTCTGCGTACATCAATCCAGGGACCTTTTCTTGCACCATTTGTCCATTACGCATGTAGGATAAATCAAAACCTAATTCGCTGTTTTCCAGTCGTCTTTCTATGCCCTTGACGTAAAGCGTGAACAACAATGGTGACAGAGGGCATCCTTGCTTCAATCCTTGGTGAATTCCCACCATTTCATTTCCTTTTCGACCTTCCCATGCCACTTGTACTTGGTTGTCTCGATATATCTCCCTCAGCAGCTCCACGAAATCGTCATCTATGCCTTCGTATTGAAGAATATCCCACAACAATTCCCTGTCTACGTTGTCATAAGCTCCTTTAATATCTAGAAATGCTACCCATAAAGGTCTTTTCTGAGCTACTGAAATCTCTATGCACTGAGTTAGTACAAACATATTGTCTTCTAAGCGTCTGCCTGGCCTGAACCCATTCTGTAGTTCCCCCAATACACCGTTTTCCTCCACCCACTTCGACAGTTCTAATTTTATGGCTTGCATTGCCATTCTACATATCACCGACGTTACTGTAACTGGCCTGTACGAGCTCGTCTTATCCTTATCTCCTTTGCCTTTGTAGATGAGATTCATCTTGCTTTCACGCCATCCAACGGGAATATTCTTTGTTCTAATCACTTGCTCTATGGCATTAGTCAGCAGTGCCTTGCTTTTTGGACCGAGGTTTTTGATTAGCTGTATTGGGATTTCATCGGGTCCTGCTGCCGTGTTGTTAGGGACATTTTCTGCTGCCTTTTTCCAATAGAAGCTTTCTATGCTGAATTTTGATCTCTCAAGCCTCTCTGTTGTTGCTGGATCTGTTGTCTGAACTACACTTTTTCTCGTACCGAAGTTATGCCTGATAACGTCTGTGATGTACCGCAGCGCATCATCGCCTTCATAGATGTTACCGTCTTCATCCCTTACAGCCGTTTGCGAGTTTCTAGTTGGAGCTCCGAGTGCTTTGATATGGTTCCTGAATCTTTTTGGGGCGCCTTTGTCTCTTTTGTGAATGTTATGCACCCAACGTTCACTTGCGCATTTAATTTTCTCTTGCACGAGCTCACTCGCAACCCTTTTCTTTTCTCTGTATGTATTCCATCTAAGGAGCACCTCTTCTTCTTGTAATCCCAACTTTTTGGCTTCTCGATGAACCCTAGATGCCTCTTTACGCTCTTCTATAGCTTGTTTAATTTCCTTGTTCCATCACTTACGTGGTTTCCTCTTTCCAATCCAACAATTGTATTGCCGTGTCCGCCTTATTTCATGCTGCATAACCTCCACCAGTTCCTTATATTCCCAGACTACTGTAGGAAAAGCCTCAATTTTCTTCTCTATGTCGTTTGCGATCTCTGTTATTTGCTCGTCATTCATTTTTAAAAACTCTGAGGCTATTGGTTCATGTTCTGCGCTGGTATCTCTCCCAAACTTTAATGCTAAACGTCTATGATCGCTTCCCAGGCTATTTTTTCCATTTTCGTCTATTATCATTTGTTCCAGTTGTTCGTAGACCATTTCTGAGACTAAGGCGTAGTCGATACATGACTGCCTGTTTCCGCATTGCCACGTTACCTGTCCATGACACTTATTTTCCCTGTTAACTACTATAAGGTTCTGTTCATCACACAAATCCAGCACTAGAGAGCCGTTGTAATCAGTATATCCGTCTAAATCGTCCATGTGCGCGTTCATATCTCCCACTAATATCACCTGGCCCGAGTTACTGAACTCATTAATATCGCTTCTAATGCAATCGACCAATTCCTTATTTTTTTCCCTGCTATCACTACCTGTCCATAGGTAAGCTACTCCCAGCCACGTCTTTTTACCTTGCCATGTACCACTAATCCATAAATGCTCTTTACATGTCTCGTTTACCCTTCGCCACTTCAGACCTCGCCTAATTAGTACGCCTACGCCTCCGCCTTTCCTTGACCCGGTCATTCTGTTGCACCCTTCCCATACAAAGTTGTCGATAACAGGCGGCTGCTCCAAATCTCGTAGATGCGTTTCGGTCAAGGCGTACACGCTAATCGCTTCATCATTCAGTTGCGTTTGAATTTCCAGCCATTTTTCCTGCTTACGACCACCCTGCATGGTAATGTAACAAATTTTACCTTCTCTATTCTTATCCTTTCTGCGTCTTTTCCTGACTCCTGGTCGCCTAATTCTGCCCTTTACTCGTGTTTCGCTATGTTCAATACTCAATCCTGCTTCCTGATTGCCTGGGGCCCGCCTAAAAAAGCTACAGCTCGTGCCGCGAATCGACTTCCGACCGGTGTTGCTACACTTTCACTAAAATGTATCCCGTCACGCACAAAAGCGCCTTCGCGGCCTGCTCGGTGCACTTCTCGGTTGATGTCAATGACCGTAAAATTCATTGCTTTAGCTAGAGTCCAAATTTCCCTGTTTACTGCAAGAACTGCCCTTTCAATTTTATAACCCTGCCTTTCAACCTCTGGCACCGTGCACACCGCGATTTGTACTTCTTTTGAAACATTCCGCAGGTCGGTGACCCCTTTGGCTATTTGCTTTGTGATTCCTGCTCCTCGTCCGTTCAGTACGTCAATCACTCCGCCCATTATCACCACTAGGTGTCTCTCCTCCATTGTGTCCCACATGCGTTCCTTGGCCTTCGCTATCACCTCTCTAATCGGCTTTCCGGGAAGCGCGCTAACCTGGACTCGTTCGTCTGCCCCTACCCTCTCTGCTATCGCCGGTTCTACTTTACGCATGTTGGAATCCCCAACAAAGACAACTCGACGCTTTCCTTCCCCCTCACCGCCGAAAGCTGCCCCCGAAGTCACAATGCCCTCCCCTCCTTTCTTATCCTTGCCCTTGGCTTTGTTTTCTTCCCCGGCCGCGTCAGTGGTATCCCCTTCGTGATTATCACTGACGTTTCCGCCACTGCTTCCCGGCGTGGCGGGTTCGGCTGTCTCTGCACTCGCATCGGAGCCAGCTCCATTCGCGGTGCTCGCCTCGATGCGTTCATCATTGCTTTGCAGAATGGTGGCGCTCAGCTGGATTTCTGCGTTAGCTAGCTTTTCTTCTGCCTCCTTCCTCCGCTTCTGCTCGATTTCAAGTTCCTTTTCTAGCTTTCCAACCCGCTTAGCTAAATTATCTTTGTCTTGCTCTAGGCGGTCTAGCCGCGACCCTAGCACACACATCCTACAGATAAAATCTGCACCATTCGCTTCGCGTGCTGACTTAAACCGCGTTTCTTCCAGCGCGTAGGAACGCTCGCACTCAGAACAACGCACGCGTGGGTTCCCCCTAGTACCAACCATCATCTCGTACTAACAAGGCGTAGATGTGGGAAAAAAAATTTTTTTTACCTACTTTTATCTAAGCGAGAAGACCAAGAAAGTGAGAAAGCCTTAAAATAATTTATAAAGATTGCTTGGCTAAGCTAACCTTCCTACAAAAACCAAAAAGTGAAATATAAAATAACAAAACTTATCTCTTTGGCACGCTGCTCCTGCTGCGCTGAAATGGCACCTCGACTCGACGCGTCCGCTCCCGTCGGCTTCACTCGTGAGAGTAAAGCCACATATACGGACACGTATACATATACATACTTACGTACATATATATATATACATTTATATATATACATAGTACATATATATATATATATATATATATATATATATATATATATATATATACATACGTATACATATACGGACACACAACGCCATCTATTGAGCAATTCATAAAACTAGACGTGGCTACCTACTACGACGGGGACGAACGGGTGCCGCTATAAGGAGCTTCGCCCCTAAAATTCCCTTTATACGCGCCCTGCACCTCTTAGCCTGCCCGCATAGGCAGCGGTGCGCCGACGACCCGATCCTCCGCCAGTATGGTGGCGGCATCTAGTTAACGTGCCTGCAACCGCCGCGTGCGACGAGATGCGATTCAGACGAGGCGCGCAGTGAACGCTATCCCGACGTTAGTTGTGCGCCACGTATTCTGGGTGCCTCTTCGGTACACGTTATGGCGTCTGCTCGCAAGGTACGAGCCGCTGTTGAAGAAGCGAATCGTAGAGCTACGTGCGCGGCTACAACCAGGCATCATCGGGCTCAGCAGAATGCTGTCTAGAGAGCGTTAGAAGCCGCAGCTCGGCATCGACTCGGACGCTGAGCGGACCGTTGACATCGTTCTCGTCAAAAACGAGGCGAAGACCTTGTTGTGCGTGGTGCCGAAATTGGAACTACTCTTGCGCCGCTCAACCAGCTTACGCTCTGACTGTACTGCGTGTGCCGCGCAGACCTTTGACTTTTTTTCCGTCTTCGACCGGTCCTCTACAAGGCCCTGTCCAGTGTTACGTAAATTCTGCCGTCACAAATAGCCACTAGATCCTTTTTGTGCGATCCCCTTCGGGTATTACTGCTTTACAGAGCAAAAAGGTAATGCCAAAAGGCAAAGTTATATCTGTCATGCTGGTTTACCAACCGAAGTGATCTATGTGTTGAGTAACGCCATCCGCCGCATACATGAGGCTGGGGTCGACATAGCATAGGGATTTCAAGTCTACTAGACCTGAAATGCGGAATAAAGATGCCGGTGGCTTACGCAAATATTTTATAATGATCGGCGAGTTCATGTTTCGGGGTTGCATTGGGTTGGCCGTACACGAGCACTGTTGTCTTTTAGTTCCAGCCCCAAGCGATAAGACAGTGAGAAAATTTTCCAATTCACGCTGGCAGTTCACAAACGCTGGTTATCTCGGTCCAGTGAAAACCGATACAGCCGAAATAGTTCACAACACGTACATACACCGCGACCGATGATCTACGTCACTGTCTGCGCAGCTGATAAATTTCTGAATGCTGTAGTTACCATTACAACGAAAGGCTACATAGTGGTTCCCCGCTGACTTTAGGTGATCTGACATCACATAAATTTCACAGAGAACGAGCTAAAATATCTCCAAATCGTTCCGTCGCACGCGACCGCAACACAATCAAGAAGCGCCGCGCCGGCTCGCTCTGGCCAGAGGAGGAAAGGCTCGCTGCGCACCCTTTCCTCCTCGCCCGAAGAAAAGGTCTAGAAGATGCGTTATAGACTGCGACTTCTTTTGCTTGCCTCTCTAGAAAACGAATGACACGCCAGATACGCCACCGAATCAAGGCAGGCTGGGCATGTGAGCGTTCGGCGTGCTGTTCTTTTTTTTTTTTTTGTTCAGGTGTTGGGGATTTGGACACCAGTTTTTTTTATCCTTTTGTTTAATCCGTTACCATTCGGAGCGTCAAAGTTGAAAAGAAACGTGTATGTGTGCGAAGTGTGAGAAGCCGGTCACGTGGTAAAAGTAGAGATGGGAGAAGAGAGCTTAGAAGAGCGTGTATATACGCGTATATGTATACATCGGGGAAATTTCTATGATGCTTTCCATGGTGTCATTGCCGATTGGCTTTATATGGCCATGGTTAACTAAAATGGAGCCCCTCGGTTTTCTTTGTTCCCTCCAATATATATATATATATATATATATATATATATATATATATATATATATATATATCGTCGCTTCTAAAAGAAACAGTGAACTCCTGAACAACACTTTGCAATGTCATGCACGCAGCATAAATAATGGCTAACCTAGTTATCTCACATTTACCGCCTCTTGTATGCGTAGCGCGCGAAAACTGTTGTCTCTCGGCGTGTTCTTGCATCCCTACTGCAACTCGACGCGGCGCTGCGGTTTTTGACAACAGCAACGTAAGCAAGTTATTTTGGCCGAGTACGCCGCATTTCAGGCAAATTGGGCTTAGCGCATGCTAGCCGCACTGGCCGCTGTGACGCAGTTAGCGAAAGGCAGGACGACCATTGCGGCGCATTTAGTTTCGCATTCACTGGATCTTACGTGGACAAGTTAGTTGCACTTTTTATGGCCCCCAGCAACATATAACTTTTTTCGGCACTTGAATGTGTTTTAAATATTTAAGGCCTCCTTAACGTAACTTACATGCGCGAGCTTCTCGTGGCTAAGCTGCACTTCATGCTTCAATCACGTGTGGCAAGCCTGTATGTCTGCGTCAAGAGGGATGGCTGCATCGATGGCAAATAATTCAATAGAGCTGGCAGCTTCTGTTGTATCGCTAGTTTGGTTCAGGAATAAGGATAGTCCTAAAATGATTAAAGAGCTAGCTTTTTTGGTTCTGGATTATGACACTGGAATCATTACGACGAAGGGATGACGATGGAATGGCCACGATGGCATAAGAACGACAGTATGCTGATGACTATATGCCGACAACGACATGACGACGAGGGTACGACGAAGATAATATGATGGCGTCTGAATGACAAGAATGGGATGACTATGATGCAATGACGACGACGGCATAATGACAATGGGATGACGGCGACTCTATGACGAGGACGGCGTGAGTTTGTTTTCTTTTGAACTTTCGCCTACAAAACCAAGCAAGTCCTGTGGTTCTCTCTGATAGGTCTTCTCGGTTATCACCCACTTTTGGCGCTTTGGGCAGCTTCGACCGCATGAGCAAAACGGCGACGCGTTCGGCCTGCTCCTGGCCCCACAGGACCCAGGACGCGATCGACGAGTTTGCGAAATTTTATATAGCATGTTCTAGTAAATTTTTTAACATGCAAAGTTTGTACGAGGGACTTTATATTGTTTGGAATTTGTATTATTTTACTCACTATAGTAAACGCAAGACATAACCCCCCCCCCCCTTCACCCGCCTTCTGAGCGTCGGTTTTCGTCTTCACGGCTAAGGTTGCAACTCTGGACGATAGAATTACGGCATAATTACGGCGCGTTGGCGCATTAGAGGCATTGTCGCGCTGTCGCAGTCGCCTACGCAAGAGCAGCCCACGCATGGAAGGTCAGAAGGCTTCCAGAGACGCGCAAGGCGTTTAGTTGCAGGATGAATCCAAGTAGCCGCACCGTCGCACTCGGCACCGCCCTCGGCTCTGCAGTGAAGTCAGGGAAGCATTCTACCTTCCGTTACTGGCACGAGTACTGGGCGCACGAGCACTAGCGTTCCGGCCGAGCAGCGGTGTACACACTACATCATGGTGCAATCAGTGGTGTCAGTGGAACGGGCAGTAAACTTCTAGCCACGAAAGCCGGTGGTTGTATTTCTGTTTCATGGAGGTGTGACGCCAGCAGGGCCGCCGGTATCGCTCCTCGTCACACCAGGATTGGAAAAGCGCTGTACCTTCTACCCAGCAGCAGTTTCCTTGAGTGCTGCGTCGCGCTAATTCGATGCCGATGCTTATTCTTGAACACCGCTCGAGCAGTTTGTGCGCAACGCTAAGCCTTGGTATAGCTCTCAATGCTTCGTCCTTCGAGCGAAACTCCTATTTTTTTTTTTCGTTACAGAGTTCTGCTGCTTCGTTAAAACCAATTTGTGTAAGATGTAGTTTCTCAAAACCAGGACTGCTTATTTTGCCTCTAGCACGTATGTCGCTTTCAGTAAGCATTTCCAAGCAATGTTATATCCATAAGTACAAAGAGACACTGAAACTTCGCAACCGTTGGCTTAACATTTACACTGAGATTACCGTATGACCCCGGCATAAAAAAGAGGAAGAAACTATATTAAGAAGTAAAGCCTACTCAGAACGAAATGAAGGGAAGACAATTAAAAAGATATCGTTTAGACACCTGTCTACAACAGGTTAATATAAAAAAATCACGATGTAATTTACGTACTGCGTTTCTTGTTCTTTTCCGGCTTCATTTTCACGATGTAATCCGTTGTAGTAGCAGATATGATGATTACTAGAAGTACACCAAGAAAGGACCTGCAGACGAAACAGTCCTTTATTTATTCATAGACTGTATATTTGAAGAAAAAACGGTTCAATTTGTCTTACATTGAAATTACAAAATTGCTAATATGCATGTGCTAGGAGCCGTCAATTTATACATTTCATAGTTGTTGGTGAACACAAAGGCATCCCAGGGGTGGAGATCGGACTAATTCCCGTCACTTGGAAGTCTCAGAGAATGTTTTAACTTCGGGCCAACTCCGATTCTGCATTCTGAAATATATGTACACAAGGGCTTTTATGAAACACCCGCAGAACTGAAATTATTGAAAGTGGTAGCATATGAAAGAAAAAAAAATTTGGTAGTTGTAGGAAGGACTATGTTAATTTCTGGCTTGGAATGTTTCAAAGAAGCTCCCGACCATAGGGGCGGGGGGGGGGGGGGGCAGCGGGGTAAGTGCACAAACACGAAGTTCACAAATTAAGCACGAAGTTCACAAATTAACAACTCTGCGAACAGCATGGTTACAGAATTTGTAGCAAACAACTTTGATGTGCACATTTAGAATTTTCGTGAGCTTGTTACAACCTTTACGAGTGTTTGAGGGTTGTGCAACTGTCTTAGTCACAAATAAGTGGTATATATTCAAAGTGGTGGGAACTACATCAATTTTATCCGCTTTAGATGTACCTTTAGGTTCAGTTTACAAAATTCTGGTGTTCTTTTCATTGCTGACTTGCACGGATTTACACAGTACAGTAGAAAGTAGACTGTGGTACAGTAGATTGTGGTAGAATTACAGATGAGGTTCTTGAAATTTGACAATTTTCAAGAATTTTGCTAAGAAATCGACGGCCTAAATAAAGAGAAAACACCGCACCACAGCGATTCCTTCGGCTCTTAAATAGTTTCTTTCGACAGCAGCATTCCCTCCAGTAAGGACCAGCATACTATTTGTTTGTTTTGGTTGCCTGCTTCTTCCTCAAATAATAACGTTGACCACTACGGCGAATTTGGCAAGAATCCAGTTGTTATAGGCTGCTTTCCTAAGGGGGAAGGGTTCAGTCCTTTTTACAGCGGAGCTGTTTATGCCGAGAGTAGTCTGTCTGTCGTAGCTCCGCGGAGCAATGAAAAGCTCCGCGGAGCAATGACGCCACGTCGCGTGGCCTAGTAACCGCAGGCCAAGTGCCAGTCACATATCAGTCACACAAAACAGTCACAAATCAGCTCAACGTGACTGAAGCTTAGCATTTGAGATCATCTTCAAATATGAAGTTGCAGCGTAAATTAATATTTCGGCCGCAGGTGAGTAGGCATTTCCTCTGTTAAAGGCTTCATGCTTTAAAGCCTCGATGACTCTTTTCGAAGATGCCGCATGTGACCCAAACCTTCCACTACAACTGATGTTACGGGCGAAATGATACTGTGCCACCTACGAGATTATAACAATTTAATTCTTCCCTGTACATTTGCAGTACTGCTAATTAGTGCACATGGCACCTGTGGATTCTACGTGACGCCACTGTGGGCACCGACGTTGTTGAAGTTTTTTTTTTCCACTAGAAGCTTATTTTTGGCGCATACTATGTTTGCGTATGTGACATGTTTGAGGTTTTATGTCATAAATTGTTGTCATGTACGCCTCCTGTGTGCTCCTGACGCTTATTTCTTGAGCATTACAAAAACAGTTACACGCACACACACCGCCATCTTGGCCGAAACAATTTCTGCGCGATGTACCTAACGTAATCCTCGTCGACTACAGTAATGTTCATTCTGGCCTACGAAATACGTGCATAGATGTCACTGCTCTCAAATCCAGTCTGGTGAGAACCTCCTTGCACAACTGCCAACCAATTATATTTGGCGATGCCTCAAAGGTTACAGCGCACAAATACTAAATGCTTACTGATTCACTGACAGGGGTTCAAATTCCAGTCGATGGTTTGGGGAGCATTTCTTTTCACGGTGGGACATCGGTGAAGGTGGGGATGTCGAGCTGGCCTGACGTATGTCGAGCTGGCCTGACGTAAAAAAGTATGGTTGTGGGTCTTCCATGAGGACAACGGTTGTCGTCAGCGTAACAAAATGACCAGATGGATGGACGGACTGAAGAACGAACGAACGAACGAACGAACGTACGAACGAACGAACGAACGAACGAACGAACGAACGAACGAACGAACGAACGAATGAACGAACGGTCGGTTGGACAAGACAAACCCAGTTTCGAGGAAAAGTGTTGTCGCAGCAAAAATATCTGCTTGCTACAGTCACTAGATTTAAGCGTCTTCTTTTAAACGCCAAAAATAATAATCAAAACCAGCGCTGTGGTTGCTGAGAAAAACGATGTCGCAGTTGCTATGTGTTTAGATAGGAGCTGCTAACCTGGAGTCGTATACCTGAATAGCGCAGCGAAACACGGACACGAGAAGAAACGAAGACGAAGACAAGCACTTGTCTTCGTTTCTTCTGGTGTCTGTGTTTTTCTGCGCTATCCAGATGCCATTTCAGGATGACCGACCAACAAGCCCATATCGCCACCCTCGTATAAGCTAACGTTCGCTCCCAACATGTGCTCGCGTAGATGGTACTCGCGACAAGTAGAGAATGTACGCTACGCACTTACAATCTGGTACGGCCGTTATAGAGCGCGCGTCTGGCATGCAGACGCACACTCGAAACCGGCCATGAATCTCATTATACGGGGTTCGTCTTAATTCGCCAGCAAAGCTTGCGACGCAATTAATGCAAAATAATTATAAAGCAGCCATTTGGTTTCGCACTGAAACAAAAAGAACCTGGGCACATAGCAATTTGGGCATAGTGATGGCTGTCAAAAACGCAAACACGTACAGGACAGCAATAATTCGCCTTCCGCCTTAGCGAAAGCCTCAGTTCATTCGGTCATTAGGTGTGGGGTAGATCTTCGTAGTACGCTTATATAAGTTAGTGTTTGAATTCTGTGCAATTCTTTATCGCTTTCGTGGGTGTTACTGCACTTCCATATTTCATTCCGAGTAAATGAAGCCATCAGTTGGACTAACTTTGTGCGAACGAGCAGTGTGTATAGACGCATAGACACACCAGGAGCTTTAAAGTCTCAGTTATTTCAAGAAGTCAGTTTAATGAAACTATACAGTAAAGCTTAATTCTAATTCATTCCATTATGCAGAAAAACTTCATCGCGAGAGAAAAAAGAAAAGTGATAAATGCTTACGTGATCGCAATTTGCGTTGTAGTCCAGGGCTCCGGTTCCGAAGTTACACAATTTGACACTTCAAGACGAACCAGGGACAATTTCACTGCAGGTAGAGATCGTTATAATACTTTCAGCAGCAGAATATTCATAAATATTTTGCATATCTTGTCCGACGTCACCTATTAAAATACGCCAGCGCCTTCTTTGCTGATCTAAGAAAGCTTTAGTTAACTTGTGCGCTCTACTTGTACAGTTCCTATTTGATAAAGGGAGAGAAATTGCGCTGACAGTCAAATTTGACACCAGATCCTATTTTGAAGCTCATGTAGGGTTGCCAACCGTCCCGACTTTAGCGCGACAGTCCTGACTTATGCGTGAATGTCCTGTGTCCCGACTTTATTCAGTCAGGACGGCCAAATGTCCCACCTTCATCTGTTTGTCTAATATTCAGCAAAACACTCACGAAATTTGCGGTTCATAAAGGCTGACAGCTCGTACGTAGATGCATATTTTTTGTGTTCTGTTGCATGGTCATAAACACAAAGGCGGTTTTATTTGTGGCGTGGTGTTAGTTCTGTGCTATGCCTTAAGTGTTCTCGGTTCCACTATCTGTATTGGAATCGGTGTTAGTGAGGCAACTATACTGCACGTTGTCGTAAATCCCGACAGGGTGACACTAAAAAAATGTGTTCAGTTTTGTTACATGTACAAAATGGCAATTCATCGCACTGCCAAAATCAGTCGGCGCCAGCCATACCGCTCTCCCTCCTCACCGGTCCCGACTTCATCCAGTCGAGCTTTGGCAATGCTGAGCTCATGTGGACACATGAGGCGCAAATATAAGGCTTTGGAGAAACAATTAAACATCCCAAAGAAAACCCGGGAGTCTTAATGGTGATTCTGGTCGCGAGAACAACGTCATCAAAGGTTTGAGAAAATACTTTGCCTACGCTGCTAAATTATGATGATTAAAGCTGAGTATTTGATGCAGCAAAAGCGAGACTCTATTTCGTGCAATAACAATGCGCCTGAAATGATTCAAATATGAGACACATAGTATTGGACGTACACAGGTCCACGAGAACTTGTAAGTCGTCTTGTCCACACAGGTCTATGAAGCAAATTCCCAGGCGAAAAAAGGGGACGTCCACCAAGTTGGAGTAGTTCTTGAAATACTGAAACTGTAACAAAAATGGCTCTGATCACATTAAGTTCGCCTCTGTTAAACAGTCGGGGCGAATTCCATCGTCAAAATGATCTTTGTAATGTTTTGAACATTTGCCGATAAATCCAGTGTTTGCACTTTCCAAAATCCACCATGTCGTTTAGTGCACAATGGAAGAATGCACAGAACCCTGAGGGAAATTTGCGAAGTTCACATGTAAAAATGACTGCCGCGTTCATGGTACCTTTAGGCACTCGAAAAATATTAGAGTAAGCAGTAATTTAACACATTTGGCATATTCATTGCTTTAACGGGACTAAAAATTAGGATGTGCTCTAAATTTTCACGATTGTACTAAACTTTTGTCTTAATTTATTTTTTATTTTTTTCGATGATAGGAGTGGCTGCGCTGATAGCGATTTCTTTTGTTGTTGTAAAAGTCTTGCCATCGTCTTATCAACGTAAGCTCTGCCAGAACAATTTTTTTCTGGTACAGCTGTGCGCAAAATATCTGTTGGGAACACTTCCTAATTGATCGCGATGAATGAATTTGTGAAGATGCTGTGTAAATCTGATTGCTGGAACGCAACCATAATTTTGCACATATCAAAATACCAGAATAACACACTCTGTGCGCAGCTAGTGAACACATAAAGAAAAGGGGAAGAGAAAACGCAGTCATCGCTGAGGAGTACATCTGTTTCGGCAAGTTTGCCTGGTATACTGCAAGCGAAACAGCTCAAATGAGCAAAAACAGTCCTTTGTGTACCTCCGTGTCTGCTTTTCGCGCTGTCTGACTTCTTGCAGCTATAGCCAATGGTATTTAGGCAAAGTTCTAGGTATCGTATTTCGTGTAATTATTTCCTTGTAATCAATTACATGTTTAGTAATTTTGAAATATAACAGTTACTTTGATTACTAGGTAATGCTCCCTGTAATTCAGTTGCTCTCTTCAATAACTAATTACATGTAACTAATTGCTTTATTGACAAGCGAAGCTGTAACAAACGACCCAGCTTTGAAAACCTGAATTTGGCGAACATTACATGCAGTAGAACGCCCGAGATCTTGCGATGTAGGAGCCTCGCAAATGCGCATGTTCAGATAGCCAAACCTGGAGTCGCAGTATTTGTCGGCTTATAGTAATGCTCCACCGAAATGTTGGCTGACGAATTGACCATTGGCTGGTATGTCTCGCAAATGCACGTGGGACGTTATAGTCAGGAAATCACATATACGGACGATTTTGTCACCTTTTCATTGGTCCAACCGGCTGCGTCTTCTCCAGTCCTAGCAACACTGAACAGCAACGCGTTATAGATGACGCAGATGCTAAGCAACCTCAATCTTGTGCATATGACTCGTAAATGTAACAACGCCGTTCTATAGTACCCACCAGCGTGCACATCGAGCGAACTAGCTAAGATACCTGTCTTTCACACTTTTCCTACCTTCAGCAAGTTTTCAGTGTCGCTGCTCATGTCTTCAGAACGAATAAGAGGGATGATGACCAACTAAAGGTATTAGAAGCAGTTGTTATTGCCAATAAGTAACGTATGAAGGGCGGCAGAGGACGCACTGAAAGGCTGAAATTACCAGTCCAGCTCGTTCCGTTTACTGTATCAATGCCATATTAATAAAAGTTTGAAGGAAAGAAAAGAAGTAATCAACTACTATTGCGTAATTGCTCAATCAGTTTCGTGTGACAGTAATTGGTAACACTAATCAATTACATTACTGAACGAAGTAATTGTAATTGTAAAATCGGTTACTTTTTTCCTAAACATGCCCAAGTCTGTTTTTAGGCCCTGCACGGTGATTAATAATACGCCTTGAGTGATGCAAGGCAGTGGGTTATAAGCTTTTGGAGCAATGCTACCAATATTGAGCTAGATGTTAAGATGTTTTCCATTTTCACCTTTATAAAGGCAGCATAAAGATTTGAAGTCGACTTTCTGAACATCTTTTTGTGGTTTTCAGACTGAATATCATAATGCTGGCTTTCTAGTCCAAGCTCCTGGAGGGCGCATCAAGTGTCGCACACAAAAGGATGAATGGTTGCAAGGATTCCAAACAAGACTATAGGGTTATAGACAGATGACGAATTGGTGTGATCAGTCGAGGTCGAGCAAGTGATGTCACTGTAGCCAACGTTTCGGTGAAGAGATTTACTCGATAGGGGAACAGCGCAAAAACACAAGATGACAAGAAGTGCGACACAAACCAGCGCTGAATGACGACTGAATTCTTCAGAAAGGAACACATATATACCAAAAGAAAAGAAAAAAAAGAAAAGAAGGGTAGATCACTGCGCATGGGCCAAAGTAGACACCGATTAGATTTAGATTTCCCCTGAATTATGACGGTTCCTGAGATATGTTAGTTCTGCCTCAGACAAGGCCACATACGGAGTGCTGACGCAACACGCACCATTCCCTGCAAGGGCAGCAGCCTCAAAGATTTCTCGTGCGCATGCGTGAAGTGATTTATCTTCATCGTAGCAACAACGGCATTCCTTTGCCGCATTTATTAATCACAACAAAATGAACCAAGGAAGGAATAGTAGAAATAACTGCTTTTATTAGAAATATCAAAATAGTAAGGACAAAGAAAATTCACGCGCACGAAACATAACTTAACGCCGGTTCGAACCGTACCATGGCATCTCCACATATACCAGAAATGAGAAACGCCAAGACTCTGTTAGTGAAACCTCCATTAGGCTGTTTCAATAGAAGATACGTTTTTTTACAAGTGGTTGCTCCACTGGGCTGATAAGTGGACTTGTTGCTGCGTTCTCCGCATGTCATATTTGTCTAGATATTGCTACGTTTGCCGTCAGTAAATTGGTTGAAAGTTACCGCCCGTGTCGTCGTGTTGTGTTTTTCTTTCTCTGTCTTCATCTTTTGTTAGCGGTCAACATGATATGCAAAATCTGCGCCTTACGTCTTTGGTGGTCTGCCGATCGAGCTACAGCGGTGGCTTTTCTCCCGTCCACTTTCTGGGGTGTTTGAGCGTGTGTACTTGATCTGACATTGCAGAGGACTGCCCGCCCGCACCACTAATGACCATGGCAGTAATAATAGCTCACTCGCCTCAAAACCCACTGAGGAACATATGTTACTGATTTTTCAAGCAGGTAGGCGTGAGAACAAGTAAGAAGAATCGTCACATGTTGGCAAGCATTGCCAATCCGATAGTCAATTTTCTGAGAAATAGGAAGTTAAAAACGGCGAATAAAAATGACAAAAAACGATGGTAATAGACTCTAAGTGGTATTGATATATTGAATAAGAGTAAGAAGAAGAACTATTAAATAAAAAGAATAAGTAAAAAAATTCATTTCGCATTTGTAACTAGCAGCACAACCCTTGCTTCAGTGTTCCCTGATTCCCACTATATCAACACTGGCCGCCATTTACGAATATTTCGACACAAGTCAGCCTACTTCTTTACGCAAGTGCTCGTCCTTGTCCTGTAGAAAACCAGTCTCCTGGTTGAAACGCTGGCATCAGAGACAGCGCTCGTTCAACCACCGTTTCAAGGAGGGCGCATACAGTGTACAAGGTACATTATTTGAGCAGCTATAAATAATATTCACGTTTCATATGCGTCAGGTATATTTTGTAATTATTGCTCACTTTCGAATACAATATTCTACTATGGCATGAAATCAATTTGCGAGTCAGTTATATCCGGACGAATATAGCACTAAAGTAGATTTCTTCCAACACAGTTATGGTGTGGCAAGAAAACCAGCTTTTTCGAACGTTTCAAATGGGGCACATTCCTGAGTTTCTTGGTCTAGCTAGCAGTATATTAGTAATCGGTGAGATTCTCAAACAACGACCATGTGTCTTCAAAGGCCGTGTGTCTCAGTGCACTTTCCGAGGCAGCTGCGCGTGCACGCATTGACGCGTACTTATGCTAACTGCAGACTACACTTGCAGAGGAATCTTTAGGAAAGTGCCTTTTGCAACAAGCCGCAGAAAGAAATTGTCACACGTGGCTTAGCATAAGCGATGATGCCAGTCATTGTATCCCGAATTTCAGATACATGCTCTTCTGGTGTCGCTGTAGTTACATGCGTACTACTTACACCATCATGTTGGCACCTCTTTACCACAAGGCTGTGCTTTGTCGTGACATTCCGTCTACGTCTGAAGGGAATACATCCGGAACAGTGTTGGCTGCTGCAGTTCAGTTACACTGGTTAGACTGCCAGAGCAAATAAACGTACCAAAGTATCCCTTACCTTTGGGTGCAGGACGTTCGACCAATCCTCAATGGTGCCTTTTATTGCAGTGCTATTCTTGATGTATGCAACGAGGTTGCAATACTGGCCTCGAGTGAGCACGTTTCCGTTTTTGTCATGCACCACTGTTTCGATGCACTCGTCGAAGGCGCCCATGTCGGCACGTGAGTTTTGGAACAGTCCCGTCGGGTACTTTCCAGAGGCGTCGAAAACTGCACGTGAAACGAAGTCACTTGATAAGGTGGTAAAAAATCGATATTCGTTGTTATTTAGCTAGAATAACGAGGGCGCACAATGATTATTCTATTCACTGTCTCACACTAATTCACGCGAATAAAATAAGAGAGTAAGAGAGCAGTTTTTTTTTCAATACACGATAAGGAGTGCTGCAATCTATATGTACAAATTATGATTTTCAAAGTCTGCGCAGCTCTCTTGCTACACACTAAATTTGTATAAAGTACCAGATGAAAATGTATGTTGTGCGTCCAAGTATGATATCGTGGAAAAGCTATATTCGAATGTTTATTATGTTTTCTCTTTACTTTTATTTCTATAACTTGTTCGCCCTTATTGTATCCTGATATTCCATGTAAACAGTGCTTTGATGATTCGTACTACAGTGAACACATCTGCACTAGCCTTCTGCTGTCATTGTTATGTGGGGTAGTGGGGCTTTGTAAAGCTGCTCGATTGCAGTTTTTATACCATTACCATTTGCCACTTACGTATGTTAGGCTATGTACCATGGTGGTGAAAAATAAATCAACTTATATGCGCAATCACTTTTTTTTTCGCATTTCATTGGATATCTGCTGAGCCCAGAATAAGAAGGTTGAAAAATAACGTCACGGAAACCCCTTGATTGGGAGCTTCTGAGCACACTCTGCAACCTTTGGAAGTAGAAATGATGCCCTTAAAAGAAATATAAAGAAGCTGCATGATTAAACTACTTGCACTTCAAAAGTAATCGATGGAACTCAAGTAATTATCAACAAGATGCTGTGTTGCTCATCCACTTCAGACGCTCCCCTACTCTATAAAGGCCAATTGTAACAATATTTTACCTGATCTGAATTGGCTCTAAACGCATATGTAGTACTAAAGTCATCATGACAAAGCAGCAGGTATGGTAATTGTCTAATTTTCTTCTTAGAAGCATCTAAGTAGCGCCGAAGAAGAGTGCGTGTGAACCTGGGGGTGAGCGGCAATTAAAGCGGATATGGTGAAAGTCGCAGCCCAGCCAGAACCGTGCGCGATTGTTGATCTCTAAGTCATGTTGAGCGAACGATGCGCCCATGCGCATCGTTTGCTCAACATTTGCTGATTGACGGGTGTCTCGCTCTATGTGTTTTCGGGTTATGAAGTTTGTACATATAGGTCAAAACCATGCGGAAATATTTATTTAGGGATTTATTTAGAGCACATTCAACGGATCCCTTCAGATTTCTTTCTGGGTACATGCGACGTATCCGGTTGATCTTATTAAATCTACTGCGGATCCATCACGAGAAACTTCTTCCGCTAAGCCGCATCCTGCAAAGCTTCACGCGGCCTCCTGGGTGGTTTGAATACTTACACAACTGCGCATTATTAACGCATAATTTGCCGTAATCGCATGTACTAGGTATAGTTCTACGCAAATTGAGGGAGAATTTGCATGCCGTAGCTCACTACGATGGCAGAGAGCCATGTGAACAATTCTACCACGATTGTTAAACAGTTTATGTTTCAAATGCTGGACACGAAACTGTTGGCAATAAGGCATAACCAGAGTCGACCAGGCATCTCCATTCATAGCAAAACTGCATATGAATGCGAATAGGTTCTAATGGCACTTGACACAGGGCCAGCTGTGTCTCCAATATCAGAAAGCGAATTCAAAAAGTATTTGCCGAACGCTACAGATGTGCGCTTCCTCTCTTGTAACGGAACGCCCACAGATGTTAAATGTTTCGCACAAGTTATGTGCTATGGCACACAACGCCATGTATTGCCTCTTGTGCATTTGGGCTTTTGTATTCTAACATTTCTTGGCCATAACTGGATGTTATAAAAAATAAACAATTTGTGGCCGAAAGTAGTACCCGTGTAGCGTTCAGACAGAAGATTATCTCATTAAAAAGTACCGCGATGTGTTTGATAAAACGTACAGTAAAATATTGGGATTCAGTGGAAGAGTCCTCAAGGAGAATTTGTTGCCTGTTTTTCGCAAGGATAGACTAGTTCCATACTCAGTGTCGGAGAAAGTTGAAACCGAATTACACGACCAGGAAAGGATTGTAGTCATATATCGAGTCATACAGCCTGTGGGCCACACTCACTGTGGCCACACTCAATCGGGCCAAAGATTCCACAAGCATCTGAGGGCATTACAAAATTACTCCTAATCAGCGTTCAGAGGTGGATCATTATCCTCTGCTTATGCCAGAGGACATTTTTGCGCCCATAGTAGGAGGCAGAGTTTTCGAGTTCCAGTTCTCCGCAAGACCTACCTTCAACTTCTGCTTAAAAATGGGCCTAAGAGCTCTTAACAGCGGTCGACTTCGGTTTATTTTGTTTTAAAACTGTCGTACAGAGTGGCAAGTGTTCCGGCTATCTTCCAAGCTGTTAAGAAAAAGGTTTTGTGGGCCAGTCCTTGTACTGCATGGTACAGAGATTATGTCCTAATTTCGGAAAAGGACAAGTGAGAACGTAAAAATACACTAGAAACAATGCTCCTGAAGCTACATATTCGCAGAATCCACGTTAATCCAGGAAAATGCATGTTTATTTAAAACAATCTTAGCTATCTCCGAGCATCTCCGTGTCGATCGACAGATTGCAAGACTAAGAATGCTTTATTTGATCTATCAGAACAGAAGTGGTCTGCCACGCGAAACATATCTTTCCCGTGCACAACACAGGTCTTCTAGAATAAATCACTCGAATGTAATCCACCCGTACTTTGCGAGGACGAAGATGTTTCAGAAGTCTTTTTTTTTCCGCTCACAATTACACATAAGAGCGGAATTGTCTGCCAGCGTCTGTTGTTGATTGTACAACTCGGAAATTAATTTTTGAAGTCTTTGTCACTGCGCTGGATGTAAAAAAGCTATCCTGCTTGGGCAGCATTGCTGCCTGCAGTATTTTGAAATAAAATAAAAAATCTCCGACACAAAATTTGACACTAGCTGATCGCACCCGTCGCCAGAAAAGGTGAAAGCCACCATGCATGCCCCCCCCAGCCAAAAGATGTCCCTCTTCTATAAGCATTTCTTGGTCTCATTAACTTCTATGCGAAATTTCTGTTCATTGTGAAATGCTCTTTTAGCCATTACCCAACTTGCTACGCAATGAAAGTGCTTGGTAATAATTCAATTCATGAGATAATGTTCCAAAAAGTGCCAAAAACTCCTGACTGAAAACGAGCTGCTAGGGCTTATGATGTAAAAAAGGACTGGCGTCTGACATACAGTTTGGGACAACTCTTTTCATATGTGGTGGACAGACAGGCAAAATCAATCGCTATTGCATCCCAATCAATGACCCTGACAAAGCGCAATTATGCGGCAAAAAAAAAAAACTCGAGAAAAAAAGCCTTGCAATTATTTTGGAATTTCGCAGCTTAGAAATTCTCGCTAATGACCAGCTGTTGACGACACTTTTTGCCACAAAGAGTCCGGCAAGCTCTGTGGAGTGCCGCGCAAGTGCATTTTGTGTTACATGTGCTGTCAAGCTACCATTGCCATGCCATATACATAGCAAAATGAGAGAGCGAACGGGGATAGACGATATTCTAGATGACATTTAGAGGAAAAAATGAAGCTGAGAAGCCCACCTAATGCGCAGGATCGATAACGGGTGCACCATCAGAGTTACAGAATGGATACCAAGAGAAGGGAAGCGCAGTCGAGGACGACAGAAAACTAGGGGTGGTGATGAAGTTGGGAAATTTGCAAGGGCAAGTTTGAATCAGCTAACGCAAGACAAGGGTAATTGGAGATCGCAGGGAGAGGCCTTCGTCCTGCAGTGGACATAAAAATAGGCTGATGATGATACAAAACAAAACATGCCAATGGTAGCGCTGATTGGTTGTCGAAGCTCCCCCTGCCTGAAAATGCAGAGGATGGTGAAAGCATATTTTATCTTTTGCCTATACGATACCTTCCGTTCATAGTTAAACAAGCTTAGCAGCAGACAGCCAAGGAAAAAGTCAGGAGCGTTGTACGTGAATTGACGTGGGGCAGTTGGCCAAACAAACTCTCTGACAAGCTCAAGCCATATTTTGTAAAGAGGTTGGACATGACTGTTCACATGGGTTGTCTTGTGCGGCATGATTGAGTTGTGATTCTTGTCGCACTTCAAAAGAGGTTCTTGAGTGGCTGCCGGAACAACGCATTCGTGTCCATAACGTCAGTCGCCAGTTCAGTGGTCTGCTGACTTGGCATTGATCGCAATGTACAGGAGATCGCTAGAAACTGTGATGTTATCCACTGTTGCTTCTTGAGGTAAGCCCGCTTCACTGCAACCATGGAGATGGTGCAAAAACTCGTGGGATAAAGTGCACTTATAATTTGCAAAACAAATTTTGAATATTTTATAGTTGTAGACTCGCGCTCAAATGGCTCGCAGTAAAAATTATGAACTCTACTGAAGCGCACATTAGAATTGAAACCCGGCAATCTACAAGTGCGTTTGCTGCTTATGGATTGCCACAGGGCACTGTCACTGATGATGAGCCTCACTTTTGAGCACAGAAATTTCAGCACTTTCTAAGTGCAAACGAAGTGAAGCAGGCACTAACTCCTCCTTACCAGTCACAATCAAACGAGGTGGCTCAAAGGGCAGTACAAACACCGAATAACTTGTAACGCTGTGATTGGGAAACGAGCTACAGCATTTCAACAACAAGACGACAACATTGTGTTTAGATACAGGACCACTCCTCATACATTCACAGAGAAGACGGGCTCCGAATTATTTTTGGTGCTAAATTCAGAACTGTCACAGAAACTCAAGGAAAGACAACTCTCACAAAGGACAGAGCAGAAGTCCCTCGAGACAGTTTGAAAAGGGGCGTTTCGGTTACGTACGTAAGGGGTGTTCGACGAGCAACAGGTAAATGCAAAAATGTGCGAAATTGCGCTGGTTTCTACATGATTAGGACGGGAACAAACAGCGCTTAAGACGGTGGGCGCATGACAGAGAAGGCGCTGACTAACAACCTCTGGTTTATTGCGGGGAATGCAATATTTAGGAAAAGCAGATACAGCGCAGAAGCCACTCCCTCCCAAACAAAATAATAAGAAAAAAATAAGAAACGTTGCTTGCCCAGATAAAGAATTGCCATCGAAATCATCTCATCACATGCGTCGTTCTAAGATAGTCTATTGTTTTCAACAAATAGCTAATCTCTCAGCTATGCAGGGACAAAGAAGGCACACTGACGCATAGGTTTTTCGTGTGAATGAATGAAATACGGTTCGCTAATCTCTCGAAGCGTAACTGTAAGCGCTGTTTATTCCCGTCCGAACTGTTTAGTGGTTTCCAGGAAAGATAACCAAGCCAAAGTCTCGAATGACGTTTTTAGTGTTCGTTTCGAGGCAAAGAATATTCAGCCATGCGGACCATTTACGCTGCCGCAATGCGGCAGAAGTAATTCCGTGTCACGGGGATGATATAGGAGCCCCACGGATGTGTGATGGAAGTGCAGCGCACAATGTCGACACGACAGCGTCAAGCTCAAACGGGGCACCCTTGGGATCAACTTTTAAGACAGACAGTGGTACTACGAATTAGCTCCGGCGCATAGTAAAGAGGGCAGGGGCGACGTAACGGCCCTCTTTTCATTCTAGGACTTGCTTCCCACGGAAACTCTGCTCAGGGCTGCGTAATGGTGCGCGTCTCAGTAAGTATTTATCTTCCGCACTCTGCTTCTGGGAAATATGGGCTCGGGCAGCCATCGCCAACTCCAGTCACGCATATAGTCAAGTTCTTCTGAGACGTCGCTCTCGTTAGGTACAGTAAATAGTGACGTAACAGCCCACTTTTTTCTCGAGGAGCCCGCTTCCACGGGCACTCTTCTCAGGGGCGTGTTGCCGTTAGCATCTAAATAAACGTATTTTTTTCTGCCCTATGATACTGCGTTCTCGGTGCATAAAAACTATCAAGTAATTTGTTGAAAAGATAACTAGCGAAACTTTGTTAGTCAAGTTTTTATTTCATTGCCCGCGCAAACAATGTTCTATTGTGAGAGGCATATTAGCCGAAGTGGAATTTCCGAGAGTTGCAGGGTGATTTAAGATTCTATTGATAAAGCGAACTCCGTGTACCAGGTGTTTCGCGACAAACGTTTGAGATTCCTGAAAATGAGAAAGATGAGATATTTGAAGTATTTCCTGGGATCGGTTTTACTATCGAGGCATACATTTGGAAATCACTTGGTGTAGTGATTAGGTAATTAATTGTGCGAACTAGACTAATACATTTTTAACCAAAATTGTCGTGCGAGTGGTCCGAACAGAATACTTAAGCATGCAATTTGGGAGCTCATAACCGTTTCGGAAAAAAATTACGTAGAACCTCCTCTTTACCTCAATGATGAATAAGCATTTCGTAGTAATGACGTGGTGTTGAGTGCTCACACTCAACGCTGCTGGTAATCCTAGCACTGCTCAGCGGCTGCGGTCGTCTTTCCGCCATTACGGTAAATGCGACAGCGCTGCGACGACACGAACTTCTGCGGAAGCCGGCGTAAGGTGAACTGATGAGGCAAAAAAAAAATAATAACTACTGCAGGTGGTGGCACCAGGTGCGCTGATGACGTTCCGATCGGAAGCGACGGCAGCTCCACAGTTCTGGCTTACTAATAGTGAATTCCACTGGCGGATCTGGAGCGGTGTGCCGAATCCACGACGGAGCAAGAAAATCCGCCGCGGAGCGACCCGATCCCGATCGACCAGTGAAAAATAAACACGCTCCGGCAGGGATTGCAGCGGAAGTTGTCGCACGCATCCGGTTACCCATGTTGCCAATCTCACATTAGACCACGTTGGGGGTTCTAGGCACAGCGGCAACTGCACTTCGCGTCTTCTTCGACGTAGCCGACGATTTTGGGGCGTTTGTGCGGAGGCTCTGCAAACATTTCATTAAATAAAATTTCGTACAGTACGTACGACTCATCCTCATCGCTGCTGCTGCTGCTTTCTGAAGAGGAACTGTGCGAACTGTCGCTGTCGCTCAAAGCAACGAGCAATCCGGCAGGGTCGAACGACGCCATTTCAGAACTGTAAACAACGCCACAGGGTTACCAGACAGCGCTTGAAAAAGCGCTGCAAGCAACCGACGTACCCGATTGTTCCGGAAGTGACGGCGCCTAGTCGCTGGAGTTCCGGCGAAATCCGGCTCTATAAGACGGATCAACGCGGAGCGCTCCGTCGCGGAGCAAGTTGCCCCAAATCGCCCAGTGGAACATGCGATCTTGCTCTGGATCCGCCAGTGGAATTCAAATTCTCGGCCGCGGAGCAAAAAAACTTGCTCCAGATCCGCCAGTGGAATTTACTATAAAGGTGTGCCTAATGCATGCCTGATTTCATACGTCACATGGTCACAGAGACGCACTCGTGTGACTGCTCGCGCATTCGTCGTAGTCTTCTTCCACAGCTGGCGAAAACATTGCTGCTGGCTCTATCTTGAAAGTGAACTAGCGATCGATCGTCTTACGCGAAGGACGGACGCTTGGACAGCTTTCTCGTTGGGTAACCACAGGAATGCTTACGCATTTAAACGTTGAAATTGGTTCAAGCCCCGGTCACGGCGGCCGCATTTCGATGGGGGTGAAATGCAGAAAACATCCGTGTACTTAGATTTGTGTGCACGTTAAAGAAACCCAGGTGGTCCAAACTAGTGCCGAGTGTCCCACTACGTCGTGCCTCATAATCGACGGGGATTTTGGCACGTAAAACCCTGTCATTGTTTTTTCAACAGTTGAAGCTGCTAAATTTTTACAACCTCCGGCCAATTTCACGCAGAAAAAGCGAAACTGAACAGCCGAAGAGCTCCACTGTCACACCCTTAGTAGATATCAGTGAGTGACGTAACTGCTTGAGCCTGACCACTGCGCAAGCATGCAGAGAGGGATATCGCGGCTTGATAACAACCCTCGCTTGATGCTCGCCCACCGGTGAGGCGCAAGCATTGACGTCTACGCCTGCCAAGGGCGTGACAGTGGAACACTTCGGCTGTTCAGTTTCGCTTTGTAGTGCGGCACCGGCCAGAATTCATTACGATGTGCACAGCGCACCAACAGACAAAGGATGGAAAGGAACCACGTGGTTCCTTTCGGTCCATTGTAGTAGCACTATGCACATTGTAGTTGATTACGAAATAGCTCTGTCTAACACCATGCTTCGGGATTCGTTACGGTGTAAAAGTTAGCCGCGTCAAGCTTTTGCGATTCTGGAAACGGGTAAGAGCTCCTAAGATGGTACACTTCAAGTCTCCCATCAAAATTAATCTCATGGATCTTTTTGGTTTAAAGTTAATTTGCGTAAGTTGCTTGAGAAATCGTACCTCTTCTCATTTTCAAATGAATAGGTAAAACTAATCAAGAATCATTATTTATCTAATTCTCCCTATTTTTAAGCATTTTAGAACGCTTTTGCTAAAGCACCTGGTATAAAAGCTACGGACTGGCCGATGGATAGAATGTGAAGCAATGACGTGTCACATCGCGGCTTCTTACGATGGCATAAAAATATTTTAGCACTCTTATATGCGTCAAATGAAAGCACGTTTAATGAAGAGCGCAAAAGGAATAAAGGCAGACCAGACACGCCCTAAGCAAGGGAAGGGGGCGAAGGAACGAAAAGAAACGAGAGGAAAACTCAGAGGGTGCCACTTCGTCCGCAGACTCACATCCAAAGTACGACTGCTCACTGAAGCCTGCTTACCTCAGGAACTGCAGTAACACACTTATCGCCTTCCGAGTTATCTGATGAATGTAGCTATGATAACAGTGCTTTTGACACCTAAAATTATTTTAAATCCAGGTAATCTAAGCTGGTGCTGAGTAGAAAGCGCTGGTCGTCGCCGTGAGGACAGATGCAGAGGCTAAGTTCGATAGACAGCACACACCCGCAACTGTCGCAGGATGTGCCACTTGTCCCAATAAATAATCAATAGGTCTTCGTCAATGCCACCTCCAGCTACAGGCGGCTCAAGGCTGTTGAATCGCACGTGTCTTGATAGCTGGCGCTTCTATGAAAGGTCAAGAATTTTCAGGTGACCGTTCGAGGGAAGGAGGGTGTTCCAGTCAGGTAGAGTGGCTATACGAGTCAGTGATCCAAGTTTTCTTGCTGCGTTGTATCCGAACTGTTAGGCCAGTCTCGGGGGCAGACCGGGAGAACGGGCGGCACCGTCATCGAGATCATTGCCAATTAAAGATACTGCAGAGACCCGACAACCACTGAATAACGATGTTGTGGCCCTTTTCAAAAGCGCGATGGTGACCTTATGAGATGTAGGATACTATATGGTGGTAGGTTCCGTGAGATAAGCTTTGCAAGAGGCTCTGAAGGGCTGGCTGGAATAACAATATAGGGCCGGTTTTCTCGGTGACTGTTAAATTACATAACTAATCGCGATAAGGATAGCGCCAAGCTCCGCCACCATTATTATGACGGGAACCACTAGAGACTCGATCATTCTTAATTTATCTAGGATGGTAGTGACACCCAAGCAGATGAATGCAAATGTCATTTGTACAAAAAAGGCCCATGTCGGCCTTAGTTTTCAGTCAAGTGTGCTTACCTTTGGCGCAAGGTTGCATTATACTATGAAAAGAATTTAATATCACTCTTCTAAGCGGTCAGTAATGTTTGATTACTGTGATTATTCTTATTTTTAGAGTAAGTGCATTGGAACAACTGTTACGCACATAAACAATTTCAGCTATTCTAAGGGTAGTCGTTTAATATATTGGTACCGTTGTTAGATTATTTCTTGTCTACTGAAAAGCATCTTAGTCATTAAAAAGAAGTTTGTCATTCTATGGCAGTGTTTATTTCATGAACACAATCTGTTATTTTTATGTTACTAAACACGTATATGATGACATTTGGTATTTGACTCGCAATTCATTGTAGGAATTGTGGCATAACTGGTTCAAAATTTTCAGTTAGTCTGACAGCTGCAACAGATCCACCAAAATTGTTTTTTTTTATTTCAGACTTTTCTCATACAGAGAAAGTTGAAATTATAGACGACAAAACCTTGCGGCCACTATTTTCTGATAGATAACTGCATTCTGGGTGAGAAATGGAGTGGCGTTTGGTGCTAGCTTTTGGTCTAAAAAGGCCGTCTTGTACCTTTAGCACGGAAGCAAACAGCACTTAAAACGGGATGGTTAGAGCACGACAAATAAGGCGCTGAGACAAGGCATCACCGTGTACCAATCATCTCAGTTTAGCACACGACAGCAGTCTTCTACTAATATAAACATCATGGTAATAACCAACCCTCTAAGGGGACTGAGTTCAATTGAGCAAAAATACCGTGATAACGCATCGAGAACGTTTTTTTCGACCGAAAAACACATCAATTTCACGCGCAGTAGAATAATTTTCTGTTTTACGTGAAGTGATTCGCCCCATGTCGTAAAAGCTAACACTGAAAGTAGGTCGCCCTGTCATGCAGGCGGCTGTACAGTTCTCACTCAAGAAATATTAAAGTTTGCGCATGTCTTCTAGCGAATGAATCTTTAACTCGTAGGTATATTTTGTGAGCGCCCTTCTTGTTTGCAAAAAAAAGTTCCACGTTTGAGGGGACTTCCAGAGATCTCAAAGCGCCTTCGCAAATGCTCTCTCCACATTTCACTCCAGATACATTTACTTCCTCACTTAATGTTCGCTGTTTCGCAGCTCTTTCTTGCAACACATCGAGTTATGGCAGAATCACATGTTTTGCATACTCACGTCTTATGGCCCACGGCTCCAGCTTGAGAAAGCCACGCAGCAGTCTCAGCAGGCCCCGCTTGCACTCCGGGCTCACGTGAGCTCTCAGCAGCTTGAACTTCACAGAAGCCGGGATGCTGGCGAAGCCACGTGCTAAAGCACCTCGTAGAATCGACGTGTAGTCAGTGTTATCTTGATAGTTTCCTCCCGTAATCCCCGTGCTTGGCATAGCTGACACCAAACTATTACCACTGGAATTGTTTGTCACGCTCTGCGTTACTGATTCTTGAACCAGCAGCAAAATCAGAGCGCCAAGTACCCCGTTTTTCATCCTTATGTGTGCCAGCAGGTCAAGGGTTTAGACTACGGGGATTGCACCAGAAGCAGAACTCCCATCCACGGCTCAGCTGCGTCTTGTTGATTGATGACCTACACAGCCGAAGATGACAGCCACCTCGTGACTCCTGTACTTCGACAAACTGGCGCATGCACGAAATATTTCGTTGCACCAGACTGTATAATAAATGTCTCCGTCGTCATGCAAAACTTGTCCCGCTGTAAGCCGAACGATCGTTC
Organism: Dermacentor silvarum; assembly: GCF_013339745.2. Lineage (NCBI taxonomy): Eukaryota > Metazoa > Arthropoda > Arachnida > Ixodida > Ixodidae > Dermacentor > Dermacentor silvarum. Next base: position 147,545,970 of record NC_051156.1, read on the forward strand.
AACTCACAGAAATGAACGAAAGGCAGATTACATCACCGGATGCTTGCAGCGAGCTTCGTCGCGACGGCAGAGCGTTACTCAAGTCACATAACATACCTATATGTTACGCATTCTTTGAGTGTAGGAGAGAGATGTTGTCGACAACGCGGAGGATGTGATACCAATGAGCTTTGGTCATACTTTGCGAACCAGTTTTTTTATTACGGGAATAAGTGTGCGCTGCATGACAAAGCTTAGCTTTAATATCTTGTAGCCACCACAGGCTAATGTACCACACAACTTGCACTCATGGCATTTATTGCGTACTGGCATTCATTGCATTACATTCGTGCGCACATGCGACAAGCCAACCATTCTAAGGCGTACGCAATCAATATTTTAGGCGCGCTATAAGCACGCACGCACACCTCTCGTAAATAGATCTTAAAGAGCGAAAGGGATGCAAGCTTTAGTGATGTGCTGGATATGTTAAAGGGCTAGTGCCATGTATTAAAAATCATGAATTGTAATTAAAAAAGGCGCTCCCATCTCTATCCTTTGCTTTCCTTCAGATCTTTTGTTACAGCTATTTACTCACAGTGGGTACCCTCGCCCCACACTGCCTCTGGGCACTTGCTACCTGTCAATGACACATCTTCCAAACCATCACAACCCATTCTCATTAAACGCTCTACGTGCGAATCTTCTGCCCTCGCTGACCAAACCTATGGTCTTTAGAAGTTACCGTGCCCACATTTAATTTTTTTCAATTGAATTTTAATTCAAAATGTGCGCTTTGAGTAATTTTTCATGCCCTTCATTTTTCTTTTTCATTGGCCTTAAACCCGTTATTGCATACGAGTAGGAACGAGTTTCCCCAGTCTTTCTTTATTTGATTTCATAAAATCAGGGGACTAGAGATTATCAGGGGCTTAGAAGGAGCTTTAGCTCGAGGCCAAATGCGATGTCGCCTGTTCAAACACATGCAAAACGCAGAAATGCTTTTATCAATAAAGTGCTAGACCAATTTGAATTATATTGGCAGCATTTGGGAGAGAACGCTAAATAATAGTGACTGCAGCAAGCAGAACCCTGATTTGGGGCCATAAATGTTTAATGAAAATTAACGTAAATTTGTAAGTTTAAAAAGAATTGAAGCATGAAGTTCACAAAACCCTAACTTTGCATCAAAAACCGACCTCGAGTCTCTAAACTGCATCTGTTAGAACACCTAAAGTGTGCAAACATTATAGACAAATTTATAGCTCATGTGAAATTTTTAAAGCGTTTTCAAAGGTTTTGCAAAAGTCCTACTGACTCAGAGCAGTGTGACGTATATTGCGCAAATGTTATCCGCTTTAGATTTCTTAATAGGTACAGTTTAGAGAATTATGAGATCATTATTTATTTATGAATTACAAAGTTATAAACATGATAGCTTTGAAGTGTTTACAAGGTCTGACGATAGAAATAACAAAAAAAATCACTTAAGAGGGCCTTTAGCTCAGGCGAATTCGGATGCCGCCTATTCAAATGCATGTAAAAAGCAGAAATACTTTTATAGCCATAATATTTAGGCAAAGCTGGACATGTTCGCAACAAGCATAAGTGCACGATTTCAAACCACTTGGCCACGTCATCTACGTAGCCAGAGCAAAACATATTGCGTAAATAACTTCTCGACCAAATGAAATGAAGTTTGTTGCATTTAGCAGAAGTTAAATTCTAATGACGGTACGATGCTAAATTTTCACTTAGACCCTGGATTGGTTTACGGAAATTGCCGTAAATTGGAAAGCTTAAAAATATAAAAACACGAAGCTTACAAATTCGTAATGCTGCACTGAGAGCATATATTGCTGTCCTTAAACTTTAACTGTTAGAAAATATTAAGCTTACAAGTATAATGTATCATTGTATCTCTGACGCAAATTCTTCATAACGTTTACAAGAGTTTTTCAGAAGTCCTGCTCACATACTTCTGATGCATTCGAGAGCCATCTATAATAAATCAATTTATTACGCGTAAGACGTTCTACTGGGAACATTTTACAAAATTTAGGTATCATCTTTCACTGCGGAGTTAAAGAGTTGTAAACTGGATAGTATCGTTATTGAAAAAATTAGCGACCTTAAACAATTCTTTACAAATAAATTTCTGGCCTAAATGAACGTTTCGGTTGGAACTGCCACGAGATTCTAACGTTTCCTTTAAATGCAACAAACCTGAATAAATTTGCTGCAGTCGTTGGCCAGGCAGAACTATTTCTCCATTCCCATGAATTTAAAAACCAGCCCCGGAATGAGAAATTCCTCTTAGCTACAATTCTTTTACTCTCACTCAAGGAACTTGAGAAACTTCTTGAGAAATTTCACTCTTACGATAAAGTTTTAACAAGGACAAGCTGCCAAAATCTACATTATTTTCTCATGAATGCGGCTTAAACAGCTCGTGGGTAATAAACGCCATTTAGCCTGTTTTCACTGATTAATAATTGCTCAATTAAGCCACACCATATAAAGAAGCCGACGTTGCTAAAGGCACCAACAAATCTTAAATTTAATGTATTAAAAAGATGGGCAGACTTCGAAACAGGATATCTACCATAAAAAAAATACGGTTTGGTTCGTGTTTGAGCTCAATGCGCATAGATTCCGTTCTGGTTCAGTTGCAGTTGGGAGAAAAAAGTATAACGGTTCGCGAACCGCTTTGGCACTGTCATCTTTATCCTCCATCTTGGCGGCATGTTGCAGCGCTTTTTTTTTCTTCATTGCCGGAACTCTCACTCAGCAAACACAAATTGAATATTTTTTTCAAAGAAAGCAATACATATTTATGCACGTAAACATACTTTCAAACTTGCCTGCATACTTATTGTGCGGTCAGGCACATTGTGGTTGGCCATGTCATGTCTAAATTTTTTTAATGTAGCGAGGGACTCAATCCTCGTCAGCGAATCCGGGGGGCATTCTTGATCTTTAATTGCGTCAATGAACTTGGAAACACCCTCCAGGAAAAATAGTCGTGCAGGCCATCGGTCAGGCTCACAAAAAAAAAAAAAAACTGCCTTTCGAGGCCGTCATAAACAGTGGAGGCCCATTAGCATAATTACGTCCAAAGGCAGCCCGTCATCATTTTTTACAATTCAAAATGTAATACCTAATGAATGTAAGCGCAATTCTTTGCGTAATGTTTTTGAAGAACATGCCAAAAATAAACCTCTTCCCAGCAATGCAAAAAAACGTGGTCGATTGTTTACAATTGTTTACATATATGGCAGTTTGCTCCCCGAGGGAAATAAAAACCCCGAACCGGCAAAGTCCCGGCATGTAAATTAAAGAAAAAAGGTTTAGTACCTGGCTGCCCATGCATCATTTAACACTCGTTAAAACGTGATGTCCCACTGTTTATGGCTACGTACAATGGAACCGGTAGGATCATGTGAAGTGTATCCTTGTATAATTCCTTCCGTGAGACCACAAAAAAGGTAAAAGGAAAAAAAAGGTAAAAAGGGAAGTAGTTGACAGTGTCCGTTTTCTGTCCGTACGTTTTTCTAACGATCACATTGAAGGGCTTCCAACCTTTCCACAAACGTTAGTTTTGTTAGGTGGAGGGAAAGGTATACCACCTAGCTACAAGGGGACGCACAAACTGATGTTTTGAAATAAATATCTCTTGACGAAGTTTAATATGATCCATCTGCATGACGCATAGGCAGGGAGCCAGCTATGTTAGGAAGGTGCGTCGTTACAGTTTACGGCAACCGGTGGGGTGCCTCGACACCTACATCTTTGCGCTCTTCCTTTCCCGCAATACTCTTACGTCAGCCATACTAAGTACGTGCAAACGTAGAAAGTGACTAATATAAAAAACGTATGGGTGCGTTGAATTAGGCATCTCTCAAATTTCAGCATGGTAACTAAATCATCATAAGGTTTTTTTTTTTTCAAATGGTACATTGGCATTTAGCGATATGCCATTGCAGACAAATAAGATATAAGGCGTGCTTTTTCCTTAATACACCCGCACGTTAAAATATGGTATTTAACACTAATATACAGCTCCATGCAAAGGAATTAACAGCGACAAATCTTGATGATGAAAAAATGAGCCATATCCACTATGTATGGGTGGATGACCAGCGAAGCTTCTGCTTAGCCCACGACCCAGAGGTGACACAGAATTTCGAACAAAGATACGAACACATTTATTGTCCCGATCGGAGGTCATCGTGACGATAGGTACGCACACACATCCGGGTATCACCTCTGTTATTATTATATAATTCCATCATATCCGCGTATAGTCCGGACTCCCGAGGAGCAACGCGTCTACGAAGAGTGACGGCGGTTACAGAGATGAAAGTGCAACGGCCGCCCCGAGGTGCCGGAGGAAAATAGACACGTTTGACATTTCGACGGCACCGCCACCACGGGAGAGCGGAAGGAAAGGAAACTAGATACTCAAGCGCTTAGAACGCCGACAAAGAGAGGGCGGCGCGAACGTAGACATGGCCGTCGCGGGTCGGCCTTTTGGGCTAAGTATAAGATTAGATGAAAGTACCTGCTGCTCTTCAAAAAGCTGGCATTAAGCGAGACCATCGCAGCCTCTCGTGACGTCTACGCACTGCACATCGCCGCCAAATGAATGAGCTTCACTAAACAGTCACACACTACACTGACACACACTTCTATGGCATCCCAAAAACGTCCACAATATTCAAAGTGCCTGGTACCTCTCTGGGTCCCAGGTATGGCAAGGGTAGTTAAAGGGTGCGTTACATGTCGCGGAGCCCACTACCCGGAGTCCATAGGGGTATGTGCCATTGCGCTTTAACCCTTTCTGCAATATCACCGGGATCGGCCCACATTATTGCTTACAGAGTTGAGCAATAGACGGAACTCTAGCCATAAACGGCTTCGCTATAATACGACGTACACTGCTCTGGAACATAGTGTCTGAAAATCAGCTGTAAATATAAGCATCAAATGAACCTGCCGTACGAACAATGAGTGCACTATACTAAAAGAACATCGCGAAAGAATAACAGTCATTCTACGGATTCAAAGAATAAATAAAGAAATTGAAAAATATAAGAATTGTCGCTGTTCACTGGACCATGCTAAATTGGGGGTGGCGCTGTGCGGCATGCCTGTCTCGGGAGCAAAACATGATGCCGCCTGCATAGACATCTCCTAGCTGCGTCATGACGAGTGGGTCTCGTGATTTTCCGGAACAGGCGAGCGCGTGTGATGGGAAAAAAGCACGCCACACGTGCGATGCCATGCGGTGAGAGGTGTTGCTTTTTTGTGTGTGCATGTCCGCCGAGTTGGATCATCATGTCCGCGCGTTGTTCGTGGTTGGACGCGTAAATTGCAGGAAAAAAGCCAGTGGGGTTGACTTCTTTTGTGTTCTCTAAGAGCCGCGAAGCGGCGACAAATGTGGGTGGTGGCGATGTGCTGCGATAAATGGCAGTCGTCAGATGCCGATCAAATCTGGAGAGTGCACTTCATCTCTGGTAAGGGCGGCGCTCTAGTGGCCGTCATTACAAGCGTTTATAGCGGTCTCGCGGCGGCGCAAGGCACCTATCCTGCGTTTATTATTACGCTTACGTGCCGTCGTATTTATCCCCGGCCATCCGCTCTGGGTGCCGAACCTTTTCCCGTTTAAGAAGCGAATCTTGACCCTGCGAAGAGAAATGCGACAGCTTCCTTCGCAATTTGAAACAAGAACGCTGGGGTGCTATGCAGGATGCGCCGAGTTTGGCGAAACTCGGGATATTCACAAGCTCTGGCGACGCCCCAAGATGAAAGAACTAATGATAACAAGACAAAGTTTTTCTGTCGGCACGCTTCCAGTTTCATTGGTCTATCTAGATTCACTCTGGGTGGCTATCAACCCTTGGGCGTTGCCATATGGGCGGTCGACAAACTGGGGCTCACGCGATCATACGGCCGGTGCATGGTTGTGCCTTTTTTCACTTGTTTGTCGTTCCACCGAGTGCATTACAGGCACAAGCAAGTTATAAAATAAATGCATTTAGTACAATAATATTAGTGACTATAATGTGGCTTATAAGCATTTTAAAGTTTACAAGATGTACACTGAATGTGTATTAAACTAATTTGTAGTATAATACGTTTCGCGTTATACCACGAGGGAACGCTCATCCTCCTCGTTTTTTCATTTGATTGGATTGGCGCGGCTCGCTACGTACTTGCGCTCCCATTTCCGAGCACAAATTGGTGTGCGCCTGCTTTTCACACTGGCTTCTTAACAGATTGCTCGTTGCTCGTGCTAAAGTAAGGATGCGAGATGAAGTGAGCTTCGGCTAGCGCAGAAGTGGTTTGCCGCGCGCTTACCGTGTAAGCACTCAGGTCCGCCGGAAAGCACTGATACAAAGGTAAGAAAACTACGCTTTATTTTCTTTTACTTTGGGATGCACCTTCATACTGGCAAACGTCGAGCGATGGCTTCTAACAACCGCAGGAAAGAGTCTTTATACTGGTAGCCCGAGCGGTCCGTGGATTCTAACAAACGCAAGAGCGGGTATTTGCAGCGCACGTGGCCGTTGAGTGCCACCACATCCATCCCAAGTGGGACTCCAGCATCGGTGCAGTTACCCGGTACCCATCGCTGACGAGGTGGCACTTCACTTTTTGACAAGAACTTTCTATGTTTTCTTTTTTTTTGCGTGTGAACGCCCGTGACGGGGTCCGCAAAGTTCACGCTGTGGTTGACTATTTCCCAATGCAGATTGAGGCATAGCCCTGTTAACATCCACTAAATTTGGGATATATTTGTATGCGGCCAATTCGTACTATGAATAATGGTCCCCGGTTGAACATTGGCTGCAATAATGGTGCCTAGCATGGCCGCCTTTCGTCGGTCGACCTTGAAAGTCGCAGCACCCCTCTGGTCGCGCAGAACATGCCGAAGGCCAATGGGCCACCATCTTTAACACTGCCGTAATTTTGGCGGCTCAGCGGAAAGTTGTCACCCGACATTAGGCGGCCTCGATTGTACTTTTGCTCGCCGCGAAGAAGGCACTCGTAAATTTATGCTATCTCCCCTAGGACACCGAGGGGAGGTTGCGCCAGCAGCTTGGCCCTCGCGAACTTACGGGGGTAGTTCCTCTAGTCGGCGATGGCGTGCTCCGATAGAGGAAACAAGTCGCCGGTCATCTCCTTCAACAACCATATGTCTACGCTTTGGCTCAGGCAGTACGTGAGCCAAATGATTTGCCACCTCGAGAGGTGGTCGTTCGGACGGCCGAGGCGGTCCGTGTTGGCGAAGTAACTTCCTTCACCTCTCTTCCCGTGCAGTGCAGCGGTACCGTGTAACTGCGAAAACTGATTTCGGCAGCTGTGGCACCGAAAGGCAGCCCGGCGTCCATTCTGAGCCTTCCAATATAATGTGACCGCTTCGCCTGCGCAGATTGGGTAGTCCGGGTTGAATCCCGACGCCGGACTTGGCCTGGGGCTGGGGCGCGGTGGACGAGCAGTGCTTGAAACAGGAGAGAGCTGAAGCGATCGGATGAACTTTTCCTCCGCAGCCTAGTCGCACCACTCTGCGCTCGGAAAGCACAATTTTCCCGCCACGCTGTCGCCGCAGATGACGGCCTTCGCCCAACACGTCACACAGCCTGCGCACTGACGTTTTGGAAAGGCAAAAATGACGCGAAACTGTACGTCGGTCGTGTAGGTGAACGGGTCCAGACGGTCATATTGACGCTTACTACCGCTGGATGCGATGACACAGGCTACTGTGCCGCCGCCATGTTCACGAGTTCAACTCGAGGGGGGTTTCGCGATGTACGAGTTTGGCACGAGTTCGCCTGTCAATCAAAACCATAGGTCACCACCCGCGCGAGGCATGTAACTCTTGTGCGCGCCCACCACGGTTGGGCCACGGCCAACTTATTTTTCGGCAACAGCGACGTCGTACGGAACTGAGAAGCGTTAACAATCTTGACCGGCGAAATAAAACACGCACAACGCACTGTCGTCGGTGATGTACTGAGCACCGCTATCAAAAAAAAAAAAGGCGTCGACTTTCGCGGGCTTATGCATATATATTCTTTAGTTGGGATGGCCCCACAACACGTTTCATTGCCTGCATTGTGGCGATGTAGCGCACAGCAAATAATTATCGGCAGGTCATTGTAGCTGCTTTCAAGGCGTGGGTGCGCCGTGGTGGACGACGATCCTGAGCAGTGCGTAGTGCTTTCCAACGACAACGTATCGCAGCTGTCATTTGAGATGGCTGCTCTGTCATCAGTGATGTATCGGACTCGCAGTGTCGCAAACACGCTCAGCGGTCAGCGCAAGCACACCCAGTGCGATGGCATTTCTTCATCACAAACACGGCACACTAAACAATTGAACACCTTCCCAAGGTCGATTCACATAGGTCGCGAAGCTTCGGGCGAAAAGCGGTTCAGAACCAATTGTCACCGACATCAGCAAGGGTGGTTATGGGAGCAGCGATTGAAGCGCGACTATGTTTGGGGGGAATAAACACTGGGAAAGAAAAAAAGCGTTTTTAAATTAAAGCGAGACGCAGTTAGATTCATTCAACGAAAATAAAATTCCTAATTCATTTTATATATGCATGGCGAGAAAAGATACAACTGTATTTTACTAGATAATTATCAATATATACCTTTTTTCAGGGCCCACCGTGAGAGCGCCCATCGATAGCGGTGGGCGTTGACGCCGCTATCACTTGCAATGTCATGCAACTCTTGGAGTGCGTGGAAAGGCGCGCTCGTAAAGTTCACCTGTTACAATACGCCCCCCTCACATGTGTTGTGTTGCATGTCGACGTTTGCCTGAATTAGGTGACGCGGGTAGTTTTATTGTTTCTTAACCTGTGCAGTCAAAAGTAATAGTAGCGACCGTCAGATACTTGTTTACTTAGTTGTTTTCGCGCAACAGCGCTGGCCGACGGGCTTGGCGTCCGACGAAAGGACGAGCACTCAACGCAATCTACGCCCAAAGTGTTCGTCGGCCTCCTAAGAAAGTATGTTCTGTGCAGCGATGCGATTTCGACACCCGTACGGCTGATCTTTTCCGGCATCGCTTTCGCGCTTAAAACTCGGAACGCCCATGAAGTCGAATGGCGGGGCATTTGAATATACAGCTCTAATGGCAGGCCTCCGAAAACAAATTTCGCGCCTATGAGAACAAAATGACGTCACTTCTGTTTTTGACGGATATGACGTCAAATTATTTTTTCTTCCGCCGGAAGTGTTCCCTCCTCACACAGATGGCGCTAAGCCCCATGAACTGCCGGTAAGCAACCATGTTTTGAACGTATGGGCTTCTATGGAAGCTTCGCTACCAGGTATATCTACCTTGACCTTCCTGCGCTCGAAGTCTAATTTTCTAACTGCACACGAGAGCCCTCACCCGCCAAAATACGATAACTGCGCTGTCGTTACGATATCCATCTGCGATCGCAGTTAGCTCAGCAGCAGAGGCAATCGGCAAGCACATTGGAATGAACAGCACACTCAAATTCTGCGTACATGCGCACGGAGGCACTTTCACTGGGCAAGCGGTGACAAGCGATGCATCGCTTCGCAATGCATCGCGGAGACTTCGCGCACACAGATAAACTGGTGCATTTTCACTGTGCTGCGTCACTACGGACCCTACAATACCGCACAGCAATTTTGCAAGGGCAGCCGTTGCTCCCGTCTCTATGGCTAGGGTGTCGTTTCAGTTGGTAAAGCGGCGGCCTTAATAGCCGCCTCAGTGAAAGCACCTGCGGTGAGCAGCCATGCCGCAGCACTGCGTTGCTATTCCCCTAATAGACAGGGAATGGACAGATCATTGTCATGACTGCCTTTATGCGTCGCATCGACTTTAACGAGAATAGCACTGCAACGCCCCTGGCGAGTGCTCACCGTATGAACTCCCTCGTGCGTGCGACCCTCTAGAATGTATCCGCATGTAAGCTTTCGCCTCACTGTCGCCATTCGCGGCAAAAAAGTGCAAAATTTAATAATTTACTCGACGTCCGTTTGTCATCACAAATTTATAGCATTCAAAACAAAAAAAAAACGATACCTTAAAAAATAAAATGTTTGTTATTTTATTTGTTGTATTTTAAAATATTCGATTGAGGTAAAGTGTACGTGCAAGAATGCACCGCATGTGCTCTGTTCGCGTTCGCCGTAGGATAGAAAGATAAGGCCCGTTAGAGGAGGCACGCCCTTGACGCGCCCGAGAAAGGCGTGGCAAGCGGCTCTCGGCAAGTGTGCAGATAGACAGCGGGACAGCGACGGTATTGCTAAATTGCGATAATACGTTGATAACAATACGCGGCGCTGGCGCGTTTTGTTGCGCAGTCCTCTGTGCTTGAAGCGCGGAAGCACTGTGCATCGCAGGGTGCACTCATGTTGTCATACGCGGCTTTATCTCGACATTTCTTTTTGCCTGCTGCTATTGCACGTTCCTTACTATCTCCGTTCACTGACTGCCATCGAGCAAACTCGGGTAAAACTCGGGCGAACGAGAAACTCGGCGCATCCGGCATAGCACCCCTGCTTAGGTGCGCAGCTTATGCGCACTGCAGTTGCATTTCTGCCGTGGCTGCGCGGGTTGTTATCAGAGACGAGTCATGGAAGAACCTTGCGCTTCCGGCGGGCATCGAATTTTGCGGATGGTGTTCTGTGCGCATCGCTACCTGGCTGTCGGGGGCGCCGCTACGCTGAAGCTCCTGCGCCAAAGAAAGCAATGTGGTATTGTGTCATTACTACCGTAGTGTGTGGCCCAGGTATATGTTCACGAGGTAAGCATATATGTCGCTGAATCGCACGTTGGGTAAAGACTCCGGACCGCTCCGGAGTGTCAGAAATATCACTGATACAATCTACCATAAGCACAATGACCCATGCGCACAATGACCATATGCATGAACAGCTGTGGCGTTAACATTTGTTCACTCGCGCTTAACGCCAGGCACTACCACATCTGTAGGGAAACACCAACGCCGACACATAGTCCACGCAGCAAGGGTATATGACAGAGATAATGCAGGTGAAAATGTAGAGTGAGTTCTGAAAGGGTAACTGAACCGACTGAATGCGGTAATCAGGGTCGATCTTGCTCACGACAGCGGCGGCCGTAGCCGTAAGCTCTGGGCAGGTCTCACCTTCACCACAAGGGTAAAGGGCGTGCACATCATACAGTATTCGAATGGCCCTTGATGCTATGCGCTGCCTAGTGAGGCTTCTCTCGCTCCCCTTTAGAACCTTTTCAACCTGCCGCGGAGGCACGGATAATGAACGCTGGGACGGGAGCGTGCTCTGGAATCCAGGCGCCATGCGGCGCCTTGATATCTAGGCTAAGAGGCCGCTACTTGCGTTGCGTTTCTAGGCCTCTACATCATTACAGAACAAACCTGGTCTGCGAACTACCGTGTGACTCCCGTTGAAGTTCCTTCTGACCGTCGTTGCCATGGTTCTGAGATTTTTCACGTTTAGCGTCTGAAACCGTTCGTTCGGTGCCCCTTGCCGAACTACGGCAAGCCCGGCGAGTGTATGCAGCCGGGCTGCCCTCTAGCGCTTCCCTGCGGACACGCAGCGCCATCTAGTGCCACCGCAGCGAAGTCCCCGCGTGGAGTATGTGTGAAGATATATTTACACGAGACTTTCTTAACATACATGCGTGGGTTCGACTCCTGCTAGCACCGGAAAAAAATAAAATTATTTTTGTTTGTCATTGAAGAGTGGTACACACGCCGTGGCTCAAGCCTAGTCACCCAAGTTTGCGTGAAAGGGCTTCGTTGAAAAGCAACATATATCCAACTAAGCTTAACTAGTGACCCAAGTTGCGGATAAAAAAATGTTCATTCATGAGCGACATTTACTTTGCGGCACATACCTTTTGGCACATACTCAGTGGCACGTACTCTGGAACCAAAGTTGTTCTTCAGCGGTTGATCGAGGAGCGACACAAACCCCGGTGGACATTACCCAGTAACCCAAATCGACGTCAACAAGGTTAATTGAAGTGTGGCAAGTACATGTTCAGTAACACAAGTTAGCGTGAAACGGGTTAAGTAAAATCAGTATGCCACATACGCAGTGGCACATGCTCAGCTACCCATGTTTGCCTCAATTTTATTTATTGAAAAGCGGCACACACCGCGTGGCGCTTACCCAGTGCTCCAAGTTGTCATCGAACAGGTTTATTAAACAGCGGCACATACCCAGTGCCACGGTTGCATTCGAACCCTGTTCCGTCAACAAAGAAGCCCCGATGTGATACCCATTAGACTATAGACTATACACTACCCAAGTTGGCTGGGAAATGGTTAGATACATAGATAGATAGACAGATAGATAGATAGACAGATAGATAGATAGATAGATAGATAGATAGATAGATAGATAGATAGATAATAGACAGATAGATAGATAGATAGATAGATAGATAGATAGATAGATAGATAGATAGATAGATAGATAGATAGATAGATAGATAGTCCCATGCAATGCCCTAAAATTTCCATCCCAATAGAGTAAAGCGAGGGGGCAAAGATCGAATGCGTTTTATTTTGACGATATTCATGACAGGGATATCATCCCAAACTATCGCAGCGTACTCGAAGACTAGGAAGACTAGGGAAAAATTTGTTTCCAGCTTGATGTCAGGAGATCCTTCGAACTTTATTCAGTGAAAAATTTCAATGAGCGCTTTACAGCATATACGTGATTTATGTGGGCACTCTGTGAAAATTTACTGTGAATCATTACTCTCAGATATTTCACGGCATTGAATCTTTTGAGAGATTGATTTGCATTGCTGTAAGACTGAACTAAAGACATTTTTTTTGTCTTATAGATGCAGTCTCAGAAAATTTGATCACTATTTTTAAACGGCACCTTTCTATGCTTCCTCCGGTAATTTTTTGGGTGCTGGCTGCTGGCCGTCTTGGCGAGTACATAACGTGGGCCACTCGGTATGTGCCATGGGTGTATATACCCCAATGAGCAACTTGGATCACTGCATATGGGCCCAAAAATACACTTTGGACCCCTGTGTATGTGCGACTGGATATGTGCCACAGGATATGTGCCCGAATAGTCAACTTCGGACACAAGGTGTGTGCAACTAGGCACGTGCCGTTGTGTACTTGAACATTCTGTGCCACTCACCCTAGAATGGCCACGTGCTGCTGCGTAGGTACACGAACAGGCAAACCGAACAAAAGGCTAGCACTGAAGAACTCAGCAACCTCAAATTCAAGGCGTCGGATACAAAGACGTGGGGAAGACGGTAAAAGGAACCTACCAGCCATGTGTGGAAAAAGAAGCGAAGGGGAGGAAAGGGGAGTCCAGCTTGCATTCAGCGAGGTGCAGTCGTCATCAAAATGAAAGGGGACGGCAAATTTTTTTCAAAAGCCCGTAGAGGCAAGACACACACGCCCTCCATAAAAGTGTTCGAGGATAATAAAAGTCGATCAGGAAAACTTATTGTTAAGTATCAAGTTCTCGTATTTGAACCCATGCACAACAAGTTATTGTAGATAAAAAAATCGCTGTTCCCCTTCATATTGATGAAACATTGAGCTCAGCAAAGCAACAAATGCGGTTAGTTGTTGCACGTTCATAGTTTTCTTCCGCTGTTTCTCGCCAGGAAAGAGAAATCAATGAGAAGGAATGACACAGCGGAGTAAATGAAGGCGCTAACTACAAACTTATTTTATTCAAGCAAGGCGCAAGTGTTTATGTCGGGACATATGAGTGGCGGGAATAGCTGGGAGATGGGAGCAGCTAAGGAAAAAAAGGAAGAACCTCAACAGGAAGAAAAATATGAAAACTTTGTCTATCAAAGGAACATTACAACATCTGTTTCCCTGACGGTGCGGACGTTTTTGATGGTTGAGAGGTGCACTTAGTTTGTTACAAAATCTATTTCGACCTCCGTGAGCAGAATCAATCAAACGCTTTAGCACTTTCTCGTTTTGGTATCATGAGCGGTTCTGAAATCTCTCTCTCGACCAGTGTTGTCGCGATCACGACAACTGTGCCTTTTTTTGCGACAATTGTATCAACACTCTAAGCGAATTTTTGCCGTCGTCCTCGCCATCGGCGCCGTCGTCACATTCCATATATATTTAGGTATATGTATGCTATATGCAATGCCGTGCTATATGACATGCGGTATATTCTAGTTATATTTCCACATCATTATGTCACTAAATTTGCTCCTACTAGGTTCTACAAAATTCTTGAGAAAATTATTTCTCAGTTGTTTTAGAACGGCAGCCCACCAAACATATGTCATGAAAAAAAACCAACAGTGCATGCCTTTTATCTTAAATCTTCTCAGACTTAGATATTGAAAGTGCGAAACACTAACAGAGCTCAAGCGTGACAATGATGTAATTCCACAGGCGCCTCCGGTATCAGCCCAGAAAAGAGGTTTGAAACATTGCCGATACGAAGAGGTGGTGGTAGAGTCACTAAGAAAGGCGTTGGCTTCAGTTAATAAACATAAATGAATTTGTCTGTTGGCAGGATTCGAAGAGAGAACTCCTAGCTTAACATCTCATTTTTACTTAGGTTACGTTTACTTCAATTCATACTGCCACTACAGCTACGAGTCTTACACTTCGTGTAATATTCTAACATTTTGCTATCGCATTCAATACGAAACTGCGATCTTTTTTAACATTGCCAAATATTTGAATTGGTTTACGTGCACAGCCGAGTCGCTGCGTGCTGTCAGCTACTCGCGCGTAAACCTTCGTGTCCTTAGCCTTTCACTGAAACAACGTCTGCAGTCTTATCAATACATTGCCGCGCATGTTGCGCTTTAGCGAAGTTTGTCGCGTGTGGTCTCACCTTTGTTTTCTTACAATAATGCGAGTTCGATCCTCACTGACTGTGGTCGTGCTTTAGTACAATAGTTTACTATCCTTTCTACCGTCAAATCAACCCCAGATGACTCATACGTCAATGGCATGAACACCCGTTGCCAAGCGAAGATCATAAATTTTAATTAGAAAAAAAGAATACCCTTGCACATTGAGACCTTATTTTGTAATCATAGTATATAATAGAGCAAATGCTGTTAAATGCATTTTTCCCGGAATTCTTTTCAAGTATCCCTCGATTCCCAGCTATCATCCCATCAAAACGTGCCCGAAAAGTTTACCTTTTCACCTTCAGGGCTGAGTTTCGGCTTCGAACCGATTAGATTGCAGTGTAAATAAAAAAAAAGCTACAGAAATTCTGAGGACTGTATACTAATTCGTAAGCATTCTTTCGCACAAAGTGCTACTTCGCTTGGTTGCTTATTTAGCTGGCTTATACATGTCTACCCATCACTACCAATCATATGCTATTACACTATTACAAAATACCCGCCATGGTTGCTCCGTGGCTATGGTGTTGGGCTGCCGAGCACGAGGTAGCGGGATCAAATCCCGGCCATGGCGGCCGCATTTCGATGGGTGAGAAATGCGAAAACACCTGTGTACTCAGATTTAGGTGCAGGTTAAAGAACCCCAGGCGGTCCGAATTTCCGCAGTCCCCCACTACGGCGTGCCTCATAATCAGATCCTGGTTTTGGCACATAAAACCCCGTAGATAAAAACAAAAAAACCCTATTACAACAGGAGGTAGGAGGATCTACCCACCCCCTCATCCCAAGCTAACAAGAAAAGAGGCAGTAATCTTCCGCAAACTACAGACCGGCACATTCCCGCACGGCACCCTGCTACACGCCATGTATCCTACGAGCTATACTCACAAATGCGCCTTCTGCTCTGCGCCCAATACCCTCCACCACATGGTATGGGAATGTCAACAAAACCCATCGACACCACCCATCACCGGACCAACCGTCGAGCAGTGGGAGGCCCAGCTGACAAGCCCGAGCCCTGAAGACCAGCATCGCCTGGTGAGTAGGGCCAAGATATCGGCTCAGGCCCACGGCATCCTCGACTAGGGACGACGCCCACCTCGGACGATTTTAGCGTCTGCTCATTTCCCTAAATCAAGTTATTCCTCCTCCTCCTATTACAACAATTACATGTGTTAACATGACTAATTATACATTTATATTGCCGATATAGCTGGAACGTGCTCACAGCCGTTTTTTTCCCACACCACAGCTTCTGTTTATTTTCATTTTTTTGTTACGACCTTGACGCGGCGACGACCTACTCCGGCAGCTGCTGCGTATGGCGTGACCGCACGATCCCCGTCTTGAATACGAACTGCGATGCGGACAGTGTAGGCGTCTAGGCGCACCGAGGGCTGATGGCTTCGTGTGCGCTATAGCAACCAAATGCTTCCGCGTCATCCGCGTTCACGAAGCGAAATTTCACTGAACTTTTTTTTTTTTTTGATACGACCTCTACACGGTGACGGTGACGTAACCAGTTTTTTTAGAGCGCATCTCTTAGGCGCCCGTTCCTTCGGCAAGCGCCGGCATAACCGAGCGAACGTGCACAGCGAACGATGAAAGCGAACGCACAGTGCAGCGGGGGATGAATGCCGCGATCAGGAAAGCGGAGGAGAGGGTGCGGCGCAACCATGAGGCGGGAAGCCGAGGAGTAGGGAATGACGAAAGGGTGAGAAGAAATGCGTAGTGCTGCGAAGATGGCTCCTAGATGGCGCCAAAGTCAGCGTGCGTCGTCTGGGAGCTCTGTCGTCGGCGGCTGCTGTGAATCAATCGCGCCCACGCGTCACCCACGCGCTGGCTCTCACGATCTCCAGATTAGTGAGCCAGTCGTGACACACTTCGCTCCATTTGCAGCGTGCCGCACAAGGCAGATTGTACGCGCCAGCCAATATATTGCGAAAAAAATGTGGTTGATCCCTCTTATATAGGAATCGGTATAGAACACGAAAGTGAAACGTGTCTTCACAGAAGTAGTGTAATGTTTATTGCACATTGATATATAATGTCTATTGGTGTTTTGTGGCTAAAGCGCCCTTAGGCGTTGATGCACCCACGCTGACGCCTGGTGGCACGTCTCCTCCATCACGACTACCAACGTCGATGACCATGAGCAACCGTCGTGCATATGGAAGCTGCACTACGCTGCACACGCTAGCACAACGCGAAAGACGAAGCACGTAACTGACACACTAATACAACGCGCAAGACAAAGCACGTAACTGAATCGTCACCGAGTCAAATCAGCGCGTACAGTGCGTCGTAATTGCAGCCTCCGCGATCAACTTCAGAAACATTTTCAGAGCTAATTGCGGAGGCCACGCTCCGCTGTGCTGAGTACGGTGAACGCCACCTGGCGTTGGTAGTGCTTCTTGATGCCAGCGTCCCTTCGAATGCTGGCATCGAGGCGTCGTAGTGCTGAGACCACCGAAGCGTTCACTGTCGGTGCGCGTTAGTGTCATAATGCAGTACTTCTCTTTTCTGCCCGTAGGCGGCGGCACCGCCCCAAGCAAGAGCGCGGGTACACGGAGGAGTGTTAGATATATAAGGCGCGTCTGTGTAGCTCTCTGCAAATGCGTTTGTGGCGCAATGTATTTATATGCGAAAATTAGTTGTGTTACATATATACATACATGACAAAACAAATCCACACACGCTAGGCAGTCGAATGAATAATATTTCCATGCAATAAAGAAAAAAAAAGCGTTTGTGGCGCAATGGGTTAAACGCTCGGCGATCTATCGTCGCGGACCGAGAGGTCGTGGGTTCGATTTCCAGATTTTGCATGTTTGTGGAACTTTTTCTTCTGGTTTCTTTCTTTGTATTATGTTCGTGTACATTGTAAGCTGACGTATTTCCGTGACGGAAATACGTCAGTGAAGTCTTGGTGGACCCCGGCATAAAACACTTTCGTGTTAAAAAACACGTATAGAGTAGCGCTCAAATTTCGCCTTCAGGGATTATCGTAATCGTCGGGTAATTTTTTTCTTTGTTTTTATTTTTAATGCTATCAATCATCTATTATAATATTATAGTGACATGTGTCCACTTTATTTTCCTTTTTTACGACCTTGACGCGGTAACGGCGTAGAAACCATTTTTTTTCTAACGCTACCAATGATCAACTAGTTCAATTTTATAACTATTACATGTGTTTACTTGACCAATTATGCATTTATTTTGTAGCTAAAAGGATTCAATGGACGGACAGATTTTGCTATGAAACTCGCCAAAGAATGCATACGCATTACTAAAAATCTGCCGGAAACTAAGGAAATGAAGAGAAATTTCTTAATGTACTTTTGACTTGAAACGGGTGTGATGTAAACTAAGGCCAAAGCAAATTTCACTCTCATAAATGCAATGTGGCTCACACACTGCGGTCCACGGTTGGAATCCATGCCAAAATTATTTTTTGCTCTTTTTTTTATAACGCTACCAGTCACCTACTAATTCACGATTATAACGATTACATGCGTTACTTGAACAATTATGCACTTATTACGCAGATGTAAGGCGTCACGGGACGGACAGATTCCGGTGGGTTCTCGCCAAAAAATGCTTATGCTTTAAAATCTAAATGCTGCATTCGTAAAATTTAAACTTAAAGGTCTTGCAACAGAAAGTTGAGTGCTCTCTTCGACATGCTCTCGCTGAACTGCTTACCTGCTTTTGCTCATTAATCAGCGTACCAGGGGCACTTGACCATGTGTCAATATACCAAGACGCAGAAACTACGTTCCACGGCAAGAAGTTGGCGAGTATTTCCGTGCTATGTAGCATGTCACCAAGATATTTTGGCACACCTTCGCAAATTTTCTACCTTTATTCTTGCAGGATATATGTGTTACAGTGAAGATGCCTCTGGTCATAAGTTGATGCGAAGCACTGCAGAGACTAGTAAGCCATTACTTGCTATGGCTTGTGAAACGACCACTGAGAGTGCATCTGGGAGGCAAATATGACACTCAACGGGTATCATACAAGATGCTTCAAGAACGAATAAAAACACAAAGTATAACTACCTAATGCAAATGTAAATTATTTCTCAAAAATTGTTTTTGGAGATTTACGTCCCCCGCCTGACCACGGCCCAGGAGAAGTTATTGCAGAGCTCAGGTGATTGAGGGCCATTCCGACAGTGGTTTTCACACGGGGAGAGTGTCAGCTTCACATTATACTTTCAGTTATTATCGTGGAGTACCAACTCCTCAGGCAGACTGCTCTGGTTGTTTCTGTTTGCGAGGATCTCCTCTTCCGACCATTCTGCCGAAGATGAGGCTATTCAGCTTTGCAGTCGGCGCTTCGCAAGCGAGGAATGTCAGATAAGACAGCAGGAAGCTCCAAACTACCACAGAAAGCCACAGTGTAACCTGAAAAAAAAAATGAAAGAAACATTGTTGTGCATAATTAAAGCAAATCTCGCTTTGCACGAATACACCCCCCCTTGATACTGCATATAACGTTATCTTTTCACTTTCTGTCAGAGCTCTCACTGTTTTTAAAGTCCATTACCGAACACAATCTATTGTTGTTCCGTTAAGGGCTTTCAAATCGGCAAGATAACGACATGCTTCAATTTCTATTAAGAGAGCTTGTTATAAGGGCATGCTCCCAAAAGTGCGAACTACCAGCGCCGATCGATAAGCGTGAAATTGGCCTAGTAAAAGGTGATGTAGTCTGGGAAATCTGAGGACCATACACCCTTCCCTAAGTTAACGCCACTTTTATCGATCAGCTAGAGACTGTAATATTCCTTACTCTCGGTTGGTAAAATGGTTCGATCTCTAAAAGGGCAAGAATTAAGGTTGTTGTCTTTGCCTCCTTCTCGCTAAAAATTTGACCAACTCGGGTACACAAAATCCATCCATACCGCTCTTACAAGCGGTGCGGAGTGTCTGCCATTCTCGCTCGTCAACCTACGAAAAAAAAAGAATGTTTCGCGCGCAGCACGAATGTCTATGCTCAAATGTTACAAGCACGTGTATGGAGTGTTGCAGCAATACCAGATTGCCTCCGCTTGGCTCTCACAGCAAGTATGCCAGGTAAACAGGACAAGCGTAAAGTGTGCCGTGATAGCTTTCTAGCGGCACCCTGAATTAAATACAAGACTGAGATTCAAGTGCAAGTATTTACCAAGTTAAACTTGGACCACAATACTCTTTCCCTGGACGCATGCAGCATGAGCTGGATAAAGGGCAGGTGTATGAGGTAGACGCCGAAGGAAAGCTTGCTCAAGGGCACGAAGGCGTTCCAGGACAGGAACCTGGCGACGAAGCCTGCGCAGTTATTTCACACGAAGAATGTTGTGCTGAAAACTGGTAGCACTTTAAACACAGAGTACAGAAGAGGAAGCCATAAACAGAAAAAAAAGAACACAAACAAATAGGAGACAAAAAAAAAAACGAAAGCTCACCGCCTCGACCTGAAGCACAGGCCAGTGTGATCCAGACAATGAACACGGACCAGAGGATACGGTCGAAGAACGCGGCGAGGAGCGTGACGGCCTCGGATGTGGGATTGGGGCTCCTATACCACGCTAGCTTCGCGAACACCGAGATTAAGCCGCAGCTCACGGACACGCACCAGCCTGCCAGTTGCGTACCCTGCACAATGTAGTTTGAATGAGCGAAAGACGACGCGTACGTCATAAGCCTCCGCATAAGCTTCTCTTCAGCCACGAAGGAAGTTATAACAATACATGGTCACATCTGTTCATTTTCATCACCACCTTCACTGTCATTATCTTTCCTGCCTCCATCATCATCAGTTACAGCAAGGTGTAATGGAGGTCAAAGGCGTACCTTAGTGTACAAGCCCCACGATATACCGATCGCAATAGCCGCGCCAATAAATCATCTTCCTTCATGTTATGAAATACTTTGACAAGCATGGTGTCAGCTGTTTACCTCTCGCCTGAAGAAAGTTTTCCGTTAAATGGTTTCGTTATATATTGTTAAATACATTTCGCATAAATTCGAAACACGTGAGACACGGTTCTTAGTACTAAATTACACTCAAAGGAAGCGCACAGCTCGTTTTCTGGCCGTTTATGGTGCTATTTGCAGTAAAAAGTGCCACTTGTATTAGTATTTTTTAATTGTCACCAAGCATGCCAATGCCAAGGTTTTCATTAACTTCAGCATTGCATCCTCTTATCCGGGGCATTCTTTTATTATAGCAACTCGACAGTTTTCCAAAATGCAACAACGTCGAGACTACAATGGCAAGGGAGATCCTGTAGGCATTTAGCAAACACATATGCACCATCTAATTATCCCTGTGACAATTACAGTACATCCAGGCTGTGTATATTTGGGTGCTAATAATCACCAATAACCCATAAATGTTATCCTTACCTTAGTAATTTTTCTCTTTCTGAAGTCACCCATCAATAGAAACGTCATACAGCCGCTAAAGTAGCACACTGCGTGGTAGTATGGCCGGACGTAGAACTCGCTCAGTGTTCTCGTCAGCAAACTGTAAAAGAGTACAACCGGCATACACGTAAGAGAAGCGAGCGTACTGCCCCGTTATCACGCCGTACTTGGACGTGTTCACTCTCTAATCATTTCACGCTTAGAAACGTGATGTATTTGGCTAATTGGTAGCTTGCGATGGTACTAGAGTTACGGCGCGAAAGTATTTAGGATACCGGACCAGGTAGCAATTGACCGAACAAGCGCTGCCGATTACGGCTTGTTATAAACGGTTATACTTTACCCTGTGTAGAGCTTTCGCACTGTAAACTTAGTAGGTCACGCTGGCTTAGCGCGTGCGTTTTCTGACACTGTTCTGTAGTGCTGAAGTTGCCTCTGAGAGTTTTCCAGAGGCGCGTAGTCAAAGAGCTGTTAACATAAGAATGACATCAGCGAGAGAGAGAGAGACAGAACGACGAACGGACGCAAGGATGGCATGCATGCATACATACATACATACATACATACATACATACATACATACATACATACATACATACATACATACATACATACATACATACATACATACATACATACATACATACATACACAGACAGACATGCCGGTCTCATGGCATACTTACATACATACATACATACATACATACATACACAGACAGACAGACACGCCGGTCTCTAAATATCCTGTACGGGTGTTTTGACTCGCTAGTTGTGCCATAGAACACTCACGGCATATCAGGGCCCGGGAAGATCTGAAACGGCAGCAGATCCCGGCTCACCAGGACCCACATTCCGAAAGCACAGCCAATGAGGGAGAACACGGTGAACGCTGCCACCAGCGCCGTCTTGTGACTGAAAAAGATGAGCACGGAGCGTTATATACTACGCAAACTGTAAAAACCATCTCTGTTCTTATAGAAGCAGAAATTGCAGAACAAAAGGACATCCAGGAGATTTCTTGGCTCCCTCTGAAACATCCACTTGTTTTCACGCAATATTGTCAGATAGTATCTGAAGCCTAACGGCATAGTAGTATATCAGTGTAGCCGCGTTTTGATGTGCTATTATTCCACAATGATTACCGTGGAGTAGCTCAACTCTGTGGCTAGCTACTGCAAATAGCAATTAAGAACCTTCCATCTGTCTTATGTGCTTGAGAACTCATTAATTTTAAACGCACGCGTTCTGCACTTTCGCAGAACTGAGCCCGCAACAATATCTCTTAATAAACAAATCTCTCCCTCCTAACCCATGAACTAAACTTGTGGGCACTGATTTTAACCTCTGTTTTATGGGGCTTTATGAGGCGTGCGGAACACCGCGAGCCCGCGTACAACAGATTATTGCCTTAGAAAGAACACAAAAACGGCGGTGCCATCCCAAAACAAATCGAAACCAGAAAATTCAACAACGATTACGACACTCCCTAATGCCGAATTCGAGCGCAGCTCTATACGTGTTGTCATTTCGCGATGTATTGAGGCATCGCACTGATCACCGCACAGACTGGCAGAGCCGCGGCGCTGTATATAGAGCGGTCCCATAGTTGCCGCTGCCCGGCATCTGCAGCTTATGGAACCGTAATCTTTACTGCAAACGCTTACGGCGAACGCTATGCGCGAATGCGAGCTTTCTGGTTCTTTTGCTTCTTTTCCCCGCACGGCCGGTGCCACCGCTGCCAAAGTGATGATGATAATTTAATATTCTCCCCTTTGAAACGGCGTGGTGACCAATAGTCACCTAGCCTGCGTGATTTAATCAGGTATGCTATACATGTAGTTTTTCTAGCATTTCTTTGCATACATTTTATTAAGGGTTTTCCCCTCAATATCTACCTTGTACCTCCACCTATGGCTAAGATATCAAATCAGATTGTATCAATCTCTTCTCTGCTTTTTTTTCACCAATACTCTAAACGTCTCTTGCTTATCTCGACTGCTGACCGGTTTACGCTTTCATCCAATTTAAACCCAAGCGCTTCTAGAAGGTGTACGTTACCTAGTGTTCTCACTTGGTTAATCTCTTCGCATTCCATTATGATGTGCTGAGTAGTCTCTGGATCTTTACTGCAGCATACACATGCCTCAGCTAGTTCCGAATATTTGCTCCGGTATGTTTTGGTCTTTAGGCAACCGGCTCGAGCATCAAATAGCAAGGCACTGTCTTTTGTGTTATCGTACAGACTTTCCCTTCTGATTTCTTCTCATTCTTGTAGATCTCCATGGTCCCTTTTGCTTCCATTCTTTGCATCCAATTAACTGTCTTTCTTTCTCTCACCTTTCCGATGAGTCCTGGTTTTCTATTTATAGTTGGAATTATTCTGTACTTGGTTGCCAACTTTCTTGAGCTCTTACTTCATTCTGTGTCCAGGCTTTCCAGATACAGACTTGTGCACTTTAGTCGCCCATTTATTTTCATCCCTGTTTCTGAGTCATTCTTCAAAACTAATTTTGCTCTGTGCTTCCCTGACTTCAAAAGAGGCCCAGCCCATGTCACCTTGCACTGCCTCATTTGTGGTTTTACCCAAAGCCAACCAGCCTACTGATCTTTGCTTAACTTCCAACACCGACAATATAACCGATTTTAAGCGTACAATGTCATTTGCGAGCGTTAGCGTTGGCACCATTACTCCTTTACAGATTCCACGCACCACCTCATATTTATTGTGGCCCCACAGTGATCGGTGTTCTATTATTGCTGCATTCCACTTCTCCTTTATTTTCAGGTTATCTTGGTGGTTGCTTGAGTAAGTCTTTCCTTCGGTTATAAATACGCCGAGGTACTTATAATCCTTGCTTATGGGTATGACTTGCTGTTGAATTGACACCACGTAATTATTTGTCGCTTCAATAAAGATCATAATTCCTGATTTCTCTGCACTAAACTTAAGGCCTAGATTTGTTGCTGCGTTGCCACAAATATTCGCAAGTCTCTGTAAATCTCTTGTATCGTCCGCTAGTAGTACTATATCGGCCGCATACATCAGTCCAGGTACCTTCTGTTGCACCATTTCTTCTTGCACCAGTTCGCCATTTATCTTGCACCAAGGATGTGCCGACGTCAGTGCCATCAGGTGGTTCTTCAAGGTAGCTTCTTCCGCGTTCGTCCTCGCCCTCTCTTCGCTATCGACGTCTTTCATCTCTCGCTGCCCTCCGCCTTCGCTATTTTATGCTTCGCTGTGCTCGTTTGCTCGGTTACGCCAACGCACGCCGACGCTCAACGCAGGAACGGGCTCTAAGAGTTGCGCTAGAAAAATGTGCATATGCCACGCACCCTGGGAATCGATGTAAACGAAGCCTTCTATGTTATTTGCTTTGACTGGCGATAATTAGCGGTGATGTTGATGAAGAATTTGCAATTTCTTCAGCGTTTAGTCTAATATGAGAACGGTGAGTTGAGTTGAAGCGTTACCTTGCGTGCACCACTTCTGTTTGACGTGTTTGCTTGAGGCGTTGTTGTGCGCCATTGTCCAAAACCTCTGAGAGGGTCGAGCATAACCATTGCCTCACATGGCATACCGCGTCCTGGCAGAAGTGTTAAACTTTAGTTGAATTATAGGGCTGTACGTGCCAAAACAAAGATCGGATTATGAGCCACGTCATGGCGGAGGACTCCGAATTAATGTTGACACCCTGGTTTTCTTTAACGTACACCTCAATCTAAGTGCACCAGCGTTTTTTTTTTTGTATTTCGCTCCCGTCGAAAACCGACTCTCACAGTCGGGATTGAACACGTGAGCTCGAGCAATGCCACAGCCGTCAGGCTACCGCGGCGGGCACAGAAGCGTTGATGTGCCGTGCGATTGCTTCCGTAGTGTCACCTAGACCCTATGCTGTTTTAATGCGGCTTTAAGTCTGCACGCCCTGCGTCAGTTGTCAGCTTGACAAGTTGGCATTATGTTTATTTTTCAGAAATAGCAGAACCGTACCGTACCTACAGTTTGCCCACAACCGCTGTTTCCCTGCCTAGTCACGTCATTTTTTCCATCTCCCAACCTCTCCCCCTGTGTAGGAACTGTGAGAATGTAAGGATGTTATTCACTCGCTTTGCGAATGCGTCGGTTTTACCCATTCAACGCCTGGTCTCCGCCCTCCTCTTTACAGTTGTAACTACGTCCCATCTGGACTCGCACGTTAGTAGAAGTATCTAGAAAGGTAAGCACTGCAGTTTTTTCAGGGCTTTTGAGGGGGTCACGGGAAATTGCAGCTGTTAAGAGGCTAATGTGGCGACACCCAGGAAGCTCCAGAGGAGATTGTGCACATGTGACGGGATGGACAGGTTCAAACGAGTTTCTCATGTCGACTTTCCTTTCTGAAACGCTCTTGCCATTTATATGCACGCTCTGAAGCACCCCGACGCGGCCTTCGGCAACAGCATGCGGCAGCGGCGGCAGCAGTAGCAGCAGCAGCAGCAGCGGCGCAAAAGTTGAAGGAAGAGAGAAAGAAACCTTTGCTTTAAAAACTCCCAGTGCCCTTCTGTGTGATTATGAAAGTGAAGATTATCGATATAACGTGAACACCGACAACGACTCACACGAGGTCACCCATTTGCATCTGCCTAATCTAGTAAACACGTATATCGCAGAAGTCATCCTGTCACAGCTGATGTACAGCATAAGGTTTTCTTTCATTCTTCGTTAGTTCCTCCTCCGCACTTATACGACAAGAACCCATTTTTGATGCGAGGCATTCGTTGCCTCTTTGAGCCGCTTAGCGTCGGTGGTCATTGTGTCTTAATCTGGGGCTTCTTCAATAAGAAAGGAAAGGCTTCCTGCGGTGAGATTTGGGGTAGCCAGGCACTGTACATTATGCCGCAGGAGCTTGTTTTTTTCTTTATCTGACTCGTTGGTAAACAACAGTTGATAAAAAAGCGAGAATGAGGCGCAATACAAATACTATCAGAGCACATGGAGACTATAAACGACAGAATATGACGTCAACTGGATGTGAGGTTAATACTCTATGAGTGTAATCAGGGCTTCAAAGCCAGGAAGTCAGCGCCTTGTAAATGTTTCTGTAATTTGATAATTGAGGCATCAGCACTGATAGTTATTCTAAAATGTTGACACTCAAGACGTGTGTCGACGTAAGCATCACGCACCGCCATCTGCTCTGCCATTTATTATATAGTACAAAAACCGAAAATCATGACTGAACCTAGTTCCTTTCGCATTTTTCATTTGAATGTATCGGACACCGTCGGAGTGAAGTAGAAAACCATTTTTGATCGTCTTGTGAAGGATTTGCCAGCGAAACACCGCACATGGAAAGTTCAGAGAAACATGCTCAAGATTTACGTAATAAGGAGTTTACACCAGGATAAACATTTCAGTTATTTCTACCATATCCCCTCTTTGGCTAGCCTGGCTAGTTACGGGACAATTTCCGATTATATCTACAAGAAACCACTCAGGGTTGTTTAAATACATTAGTTATACCCCATTCATTCTTACCGACATGGTTTTCATAGGAATTCTTGAGTAATTTAACTTGGCAGAAATTATGCAAACATGCTTGTAGATTGGTCTTCTGAGCATCAATGTACCGAACAAAACGTTCTGGAGGCAAGGGCAGACATGTTTTAAAGGTGGTAAAAAGATGCTTGTACCTCTTTGGGTAAAGATGTTTTTCTTCGGACCACAAACGTGTGCATACGGGCTTCCCTTATCCAACTATAGTGCTTTGGGACGTATTGTACGCGTGTCGTGTCTTCTACCCATAATTTACACATAAAAGCGGGAGCACCTACGCCCGTGTTAGCAACTTTAGGTTGCTGAGAAGCAAGCCCATAAATAGCGGCCTGCTGAGCAAGCGTCAAGCAGTCGCCATTGTCTTCATTACTTCGCTATGGTCGTCATTGACAAGGCGTGGTCGTCGCAGTCGTGTCTTCGCCGTCATGGTCAGGCAGTCATTGTCAAGCCGACGTTGTCTCTGTTGTTGCCAAGCCATCGCCACTGTAAAGCCATTGTCGTCGTAGTTGTCATATTATCACGTGACCGGCGTCGTTGTCATGCCATCGCGGTTGTCGCCGTAGCTTCCTTTCCACCGACATGGTCGAAACGTCGTCGTCGCCGTCGTAATGATGTCGTGGTTGTCAAGGTATTGACATTGCCGTCGTGTTGTTCCATCACCTTGCGTTTGTCGTGACACACGCTCACGTCACGCAAGAAGTTCCTTGCTTTACAGGGACACGTTCTGTCAACTTGCAACACTTTGCGCTACCTCAAATGAGGCTAAAAAGTCGTCTACTTACAGAATGCTTGGCACAACATTCATTTCCAAATACTTGCGCGCTGCACGATTCCTTTTTGCCGTAAATATGGAAGGACTAAACAATAAAGTTGGAAACAGCTGTAGTGTATTCTATCGGTTAATTGCTTAACAAGTATTTCAGATGATTGGTTCGGATATGTCACGATTTAAGGAGAGTATCTGGATCACCTGAAGTTTGGAGATGTTGTAAGCTTGTACGACAGCGATGAATGTAAGTTGGAAGAACTGTTAAAAGACATTTACCGGCTAAATGGAAGAAAACATTACAGGCTTATTATGCAGAGCAATAAAGTCATGTTCAATGGCTTTGTAAAAGACAAGTGTTCGTGATTGAACCTATGAAGAAGCATGTTTATTTAGGCCACTTAGAGGCAAGCCAGAACATGATAGTGAAATGTCAAGAATAATGAAATGTGTCGGAACGTATCTGACCTACGTTCGCGGTCGATGACAGCTAATATTGCTGATGGTCCTAAAACGTCTTTACTGCGTTTTTTTTTTTTTTACTGGCGACTTGCTATGGAACGAAAAATTATAGTAAAAATTTTCAGGTAGGTAGAGACAAATAGCAAGTGCGGGTGATGAAATATCTGAAGTTTCGAATCCGACCCTCATGCTACACATTAACAGTTTGTATTTCTATTCGAAAAGGAACTAATCGGTGTTTTCCAACATTCGAAGCTAACTAAATATTTCGCCAGATGTGACTGTCTATGCTTTGTTTCGTTTCTCCGTCCAACGAGGCCTGACCAGTTATCATAACTGAAACAACCACAAACGTTTTCGACGCCATGCAGTAAAAAAATGGGCCATTCAAGCTTTGTTTTCGGTTTCGTGGCGGAGGCCTACGTGACAACCGTTATGTTTGCTTGTATTATGACTTTTGTTTCTGGCAGCCGAGCCATGTAGCAGTTTTATCTTTTAATCTACAACAATCTACTCATACACTAGTAGTTTTTAATTGGAAAGCTTGCTCACAACTAGGCGTTAAATATTTTGAGAGGTTATTCATTGAGTTTTTAAGGACAAGTAAAGATGTCATGCTTAAAAGTGATCCCTTGTAGTTAGCTGTCCCTTTTGCACTAGTCAGTACAGGTATGGTACCTAACAATACCGAGAAAAAAATTGTGCTGTAAATATATGCGTCCGCTTTGGACTATTTCATATTCAATTCGATATTTAATACTTATTATTTGCATTCGATTTGTATTCGAAAAAGTTTATATTCGGCCACCCCTAGTAGGAAGTAGAGAGCTAACGCTAGCCGCCAAAATTCTCCTTGAGTCTAGGAAATATGAGTAGGAAAGGCCACGTAACGCCATCACGTAATGGTTGGCGTGTTGGAGTCAGACTTGCACGTAACAAATTACTTGTAATCATTTAAATTTTCTGGCAGTTTTGTATATTGAACGATAACTTCTTTCTTTCGCTAACGCTCACTGTAATTCAAGTACTTTTAGTGGTAACCAGTTGCATGAAAGGGAAAATTATTACGTCAATCACATGTAATCCAATACTTTATTGAGCGACTAACTGTAACAAGCAATGCAGCTCTCAGTACTTAAGTTTGGTAGGAAATACATCAGGATGCCCTCGGTCATGTAATTCAACAGCCTCGTGTATCCACATGTTCAAACAGGCAAACCCAGGTGGGTGATTCCACGAGAGATCAACACGGGTCCAAAAATTCATATTTTAGATTTCATTCAATATTTTATATTTTGTGGGCATATCACTCGGTAGTACGAAAGTGAACTTGCATTCTTTGAGAAATGAATACTTTAGGAGAAAAAAAATATTGAAATTCTCCAGGTGGCAGGCGCCATTTAGATGCACCGGGCATTCTCGCAATTTCACAACAATGTCAAATACAAAATATTACGGCTACAAAGAATGCATTTTCTTGTGTAAATCGTATACGTAAAGAAGAGTCAGCAAGAGTTGTTTGGGGCTTCTGTGCAAAACGGAAGTGTTTTAGAAAAAATTCTTAATTTGCTACACTTTTCGAAAATTGCTATATTTACGAATTTTTATCTACTAAACTAATGAATGTAGCCTTTTAAAATTTGGTGGGCTATGAGTACTTAACCTGTTTATTTATTGTGCTGAATATTGTTGCTGTAGCACAAATTTCCATTTTTACAGTTTGCCTCAAATGTGAGGTATTGACAAAAATGAGCACTATTTAAAAATCAAAATAAAAAAACCCCATCGTTAATTTTTCTCAAAATTTCGTAAACAGCTGTCCACCGACACTAGAAAAAGAACATTAAAAAACATCTTGCATTATTTTGTTTTTAATGACAATATATGTGGTGGAAATGAGAGCTTCGCCGGGATGCAGCAAGGTGCTAAGAAATAGGGTCATCGGGGTAAAAAGAACGTCCATTAGCCTCTGACTTGCCTAAACTTGGCCATGATTGCGACACAAGGGCAGTTTTGGTAAACTAGTATTATGATTGCAAGCACGCAGTTCTCGAATGCCTAACTTTCTGACGTAAATTGTGCTAATGGGTCATCATTCGCGCCCATATTTTGTTAGTGCTTTCAGATGATGCTCTTCTGAAAATCGTCTCTTTTGAACGAGTTGGTAGAGTGTAGCAGAATGGGGAGTGGGTACGTGGGAGGCGGTGGCAAACAGGTGGTGAAGCGAAATACGTTGAAAGTTGCTGGCGGTGGGGCCGCCGCCTTAAGAGGAAGCTTTAGCTTGGGTGCTCCTATCTAAATACATGTAAAACGAGAATTCGTTTTCTCTGCAACCACTGCATCACATTTGATGACGTTTGTTGCAGTTAAAAGAAAAGTGAAACTCTAGTGGCTGTTGGTTGCGATTTTTTTATTTAAGTCGTCAAGTGTTTAATAAAATTGACAAAATAGCAGAGCTTCGCAAAACGAAACTATCAAATTTACAACTCTAACTCAGCAATGAAACATGATATCACAATCTTGTAAACTGCACCGAATAGAAAATCTAAAGTGTACAACATTGCTATATTCTACATGGCTTTAAAATAGACTACTATTTTGTGTGTAGAACTTGTGCAAAATCCTTGTAAACTATGTAACAAATTCACGTAAGAAATAAATTGGCATATCAAACTTGTCTGCTTTGAATGTTCTAATAGATGCCGTTCACAGGTCTGCGATATCTTTTATATAGGTTCAGAGCAACGAATTTGTAAACTTCGTGCTTCTATTTTTTTCAAACTTACCAATTCTTGAAAATTACAGTTAAACAATGCAGGCCAGAAATCGTCATTTCGCGTCCGACAGTCACTAGAATTTAGCTTTCTCTCTCATGTGCAACAAATTTAAGTAAAATCTGCCCAGTGGTAATCTCAGGAAATCGTTTCTGCGTTTTACATGTATTTTAATGGGCGGCATCGGAGTTGGGCCCGAGCGAAAGCTTCCTCTTAAGTGCAAGCTTTATTAGATTCGCTTCATTAGATCTGCGTGATCTGGCCCTCTGGATCAGTTGGTCTTATTGAAAATGTGGAAAGAGCCGCCATTACTGCAGCGCTTCGTAAACTAAGCACGCTATCATCCTTTCGGATTTGCCAGCGGTGCTCCAACAATTATCCCGTGCATTGTATGGCAGCAAGTTCGGCCGACAGTCATTGATGTTAGCTAACGAGCTCAGCAATAGGCCTTTCATTCTCAAGTTTCAGTGGATACCGCCACATGTTGGACTTGCAGGCAATGATGCAGCAGATTAAATTAAGAGTGCCAATGAATCACCCCTTATATAAAGACTTCTCAGCACTTTGAATATCACCTCACCATCCAGGAGTGGTTCAAGGAATCCGTCACGCAGAAGCTATACGCTGTTTCATAGAATAAGAACTAGTTCCGCGAACACCCCCCCCCCCCCCCCACCCTCCCTGTTAACGCGGAACAGTTCATCTGTGCCTGCCACTACTTCAATAAAAACAGAAACGCTCTGCTTGAGGCTGCGCACAGTAGACCATTATCCTTAAGAGTGTGCTGAACAGGTAATGTGTCCCAAAACACATAAGTTTCGGCGAGAGGATGTGTCACGCCTCTTTCCACCTGTTCAACCCCCTTTTTAAAGAGGCGGCAGAAGAGAGCAACCGCTGGCACTATCTGCCAGCTAAATAAGCCCTAACCAACACCATCACCCCCCCCCCCCCCCCTCCCATCACCGTATCTTAGGTTATACTGTATAATGACGTTTCCGACGGAGCCATGGCGAGTGCGAAATTTTTAGAGAATTTTACCTGCCGTAAATTTTGTTACTTGTGTAGATGCACAGGGCGTTCACCGTTAAATCTGAAATTATCTGCGCTGCCAGCTACGCACACTTGTTAAATAAAACGAGCCATGTAAAGGTTGCTCTGTTGACGTATCTTTACTCACATTCAAGAGAATGAGTATTGTACTAAACGGTATTTTATGCATAAGTATTGACCATAAGGGTAAAATTACCCTTGTTGCGCAATCCTGGCCAAGTTTAGGCAAGTCAGGGGCTAATGGACGTTCTTTTTACCCCGATGTCCCTATTTCTTAGCACCTTGATGCATCCCGGCGAAGCTCTCATTTCTACCACATATATTGTCATTAAAAACAAAATAATGCAAGATGTTTTTTAATGTTCTTTTTCCAGTGTCGGTGGACAGCTGTTTACGAAATTTTGAGAAAAATTAACGATGGGTTTTTTATTTTGATTTTTAAATAGTGCTCATTTTTGTCAATACCTCACATTTGAGGCGAACTGTAAAAATGGAAATTTGTGCTACAGCAACAATATTCAGCACAATCATTAAACAGGTTAAGGTCTCATTGCCCACCAAATTTTAAAAAGCTACATTCATTAGTTTAGTAGATAAAAATTCGTAAATATAGCAATTTTCGAAAAGTGTAGCAAATTAAGAATTTTTTCTAAAACACTTCCGTTTTGCACAGAAGCCTCAAACAACTCTTGCTGACTCTTCTTTACGTATACGTTTTACACAAGAAAATGCATTCTTTGTAGCCGTAATATTTTGTATTTGACATTGTTGTGAATTTGCGAGAATGCCCGGTGCATGTAAATGGCGCCTGCCACCTGGAGAATTTCGATATTTTTTTCTCCTAAAGTATTCATTTCTCAAAGAATGCAAGTTCACTTTCGTACTACCGAGTGATATGCCCACAAAATATAAAATATTGAATGAAATCTAAAATATGAACCCAGGTGCGCTCTATTCCTATTTCATCTTGACGCTTCGCCGATGATATGAACAGGCACCGCAATGACTAGATAATGATGGCCACTTCACTGCAGACTTCGATGCCAGAAAATCACATACGTACGATTTTTTTCAGCTTTTCATTATACGTACTTGGAACGCCTTTTCCGAGCCGCAGCAACAATGACGCACAATGCTTCTAGAGGACCGCGACGCCAGCGCCATGGCATTCAGTGACTACAATTTTGTGCGTGATAAAATCTTATGTGTCAACAAGGCCCTTCCCTCAAGCGGACACATTGAGTGAGTTTTCAGCATCACTGCCACTTTCTTCAGAAGGAAACGGCGGAAGATGACCCAAAAATGTTTCAAAAACAGTTCACAGCGAATAGAAAGAACGAGGGGAGCTGCAGAGGACCAACTCAAAAACTCAAAAGCCAAGTTACTGTGTTTGTGCAAAGTTAATATAGCTTGGGAGGAAAATCACCTAATAGTAATCAATTACATTTTAGTAATTCCTCAAGCACTATCACTGGGCAGTAATCGAGTCCTGAAATTAAATGCATTTTTATGCATAAATTGTCATTGTAATCGGCAAATTTTTATTTGCTGTAACTTGTAGAAGTCTCGCTTGAGTAATCGAAAGGGGTTCCAAGGGAAAGAATACGCAGTCGAGGGTAGCAGGAGATGCAATGGACTGGCAGAAAGACAACTCGGAAAAAGCCTATCCTGCATTGTACACAATGTTGTGTGCTAGTGATGTATATGACCATCATCATATCTACATGTTTGCCGAATGAGCAGTTAGAAACCAGTTTAGAGGTGCTCCAGTGCATGGCGAGAACGTTGTTTCACAAAGCATCGGCTGTCAAGGCTGCAATGCAGATTATCTCTTATTCGTGGTCCCCGGCGTGCACACTTGAACATCTCGTTTTAGACTGTCCCGCATTCGTTGCTCAGCGCGCATTGCTAATTAAGGAACATGGACTTATTAGACTGCAATGTGCGACCCTTGACGATTGCCTCTTTCCAAG
Source organism: Dermacentor silvarum (assembly GCF_013339745.2). NCBI lineage: Eukaryota > Metazoa > Arthropoda > Arachnida > Ixodida > Ixodidae > Dermacentor > Dermacentor silvarum. Next base: position 147,579,814 of record NC_051156.1, read on the forward strand.
AGGGTGCGCTTCCCGACGTGACCAGGCCCATCGAGCCCTGCTAACTTTTTTTAAGGACACTGACTTGGCGTTCCGTTTATAGACATTATTTGTATCTTGTTTTGTTCTGTCTGTGTCTCCGTCATTACTTCATTTCCTCTTTTCTTTCCTCATGTTTTCGTTTCCTCTATTCCCTCCTCCTGAAAGAGTAGGCAGGCGTTGTGCCCCTCTCGGTGGCAGTTGTCAGCTTGCTCCCTCCCTATTTCCTTCGTGTCCTTGTGTTACATGTACACCAACCAAATAATAATAATAATAATTTCTAGCAGGGATGTTCACTGTTGAAACGTTTGCTATCAGACATGCCAACAAAATATCGGCGCGAAAATTGCAGTAGCTTAAGAATGTGTGTAATCTGTTACAGAAATACAGGAATGAGCCGCGTATATATTCATATAGGCTGAACTTATATCTGAAACGACAACTTTGCTTGCCCAATTTCAAAGCCGCTCGGAATCACTAGCGATCAATGAGTAATAGCACAGCATTCTTCTCGTGCATAGTCAGAGTTTTAACAAAATGTCTGACGACCTATAACATTATGAAAGCGGGGAAAGAACCTAAAGGCTATAAAGGCTAGAACTGCGCAAACCACCCGGGTGGTCGTTGCAGATCTTTGAGAGGATAAAAAATGTAGTTGGAAGAATTTTAAGAATCATATAAAGAATTTAAGGCTGTGCGAGGCCCGAATCGTAGCTTACGACTGCCGTTGTAGCCTGTGCTTGCCTGACTTCAGGTCGGAGCATTGGGGCACTCGGCTAGTTTTGCGATGGACATGAGATTCGGCTATATAACTGGGCGTATGTTTAGCCATATTTATCTTCCTCCATAGCACTCCGACTACGAAAGGCAGACCGCAGAAGTCGCCGGGAGAAAGCCGCCAAGAGAGAGAGAGAGAGAGAATAAACATCTTTAGTAGAAAACAGGAGCGGAAAGTTGGCGGGCGTTGGAGGGAATGCTCCTTATCAGTTGGCGCTGTTTTTGAAATATACTTCCTGAATGTTGCTTAGATCTGTTGGGAGTTCATTTGAGATTCTTGAGTTTTTTTTTCTTGAAAGTAAGCTCAGTTGTGCTCGAATCGAACGCGGCTAATCGCAAAAGCGTGGAAAGCAGCAGGAATGTTAGAAAATGTATGCTATTTGACCCCCGCGAGACAAGGCGGATTATGCGGTTGTTGGCATGGATGTTTAATGCCCAAGAATATGCACAGAGAGCAAGCCAGAAATCTGGTCTAAATACTGTGCGTGGCCTGGTCACTCCACTGCAACATCTACGCCCAACCGGCCCGAGCTTTGGGCCCATACCCGGCTCCTGCTCTTTGACATCACGTAATATACGTACATCTAGGCAGTCAGTAAACGAGAATAGTCTAGTACTTACCCTTTTAGTATCAAGAGCGTCAGAAGAGAGACCAGATAGAGCTGGAAATCCGCCGACAAGTACCACGTGTGGAGGAGCACGTCCTGTCATTGAAACAGAATATAATTACGTCACCTTGCAGTTGGTAGCGTGGCATAAATGGGCTGGACAGGATGGTCATGATGCGAGTTCTTTAGAAGCAGCTGAGCGGTTGCTATGGTTACAAAACAATGATATCACGATTGGCTAAAATAAGCTGCATAAATTGGAGAATGTTGAAGGCGAAATCAAGGCCAAGAAAACGTTTGCTAACTATTCCTCTCTTAATACTCTCATTGTGTTCGCTTTGCCTATCGATGGTCAATGCATTCAGTGCACAGCTCGGCATATTGCGGATTTATGCTGCGAATAAGAAGAACAAACAAATGCATTGCAGTGAAAGCAATGCCGTGCATTTTAGGCGATGTTTATTATTATTATATTATGTCGGCGGTTGAATTAGCATGTACATGTATAGCAAATCACACAGAGAATCGCATACGTAGAGGCTTTTGTGCCGTTATTTAAGATAAGCACCTGGATTGCTCGAGCCTCATTCGGCAGTTTAATTTCGCCCCTGAAATATTCAGAATGATTCCTGTGTGAAATGACTGTTCTATGCACTGTGAACAAAATGTTGCAAGACAACCACATTCGAGGCGAAATTAGAAACAGACATACACCACTTGCAATTGTGCTGGTGAACACGAAGGATCTTATAATCTGCCGTATTATTTGCGAAGCGGTGCCGTTCACTGATGTTCCGGCTCCCAGCGTGCATGGCTCTGCCAAGTCGAGTAAAATCCTCCGCACTCTACTCCTCTCTATACTCCAACTCGACTCCAAGTTTCATTCGAATCACAAGAGCAGTGCTGCCACTTAAGCCACAGTATATCTAGTTACACTACGGCCGAACCGTCGGCTGACCCGGCCATCGTTTGATGTAGGCGCACTATAGCTTCTGGGCTCCTGCGATTAACATTTGCTTTGGAAACAGTTCTCTGCATAATTCCGTAATTAGAAGCTTAGAGTGTATGATGACATGATTCGCAGTAAAATTATGCACCGATTCACCTAGCAAAGATGGTTATGCGCAGCGAAATCTTCACTCACAGGGAATTCGTGGCTCTGCGCCTACCAAAACTTACAGGCATTCTTTTATATTTTCTCAGTCCTTTGGACTTGATTTGTTTGTTTATTCAAAGTTTTCTAATTATGTTTTATTTCTATCTTTCGCTTTTGTTTACTTTATTGCCTTAATATTGGAAATTCAAACGCCTCATCTAATGTAAGAAACCCTTCATAGTCAGGAATGGCATCTTCAGCATCCATAAAAGGTTTGTCTGTCTACCTCGCTCCTGTAACAGACTTGCCTTCCGTAGAGAAAGTTGAAGACGATGTGTTTGGGGCGCGTGCGCCAGCACCGGAGGGATTACTCGATCAACAGTCAGGAATGTGGTTATTGTAACATACAAGAATTATGCGGATTGCAAATGTGTTTCCTAAGGTTATTATTTGCACCTCAACGTCTTGTAGGCTAATCTCACAACGCCATGTGTAGCCTATGAGAGTGTACGAGACTCACCGAAACAGTAGTTTCATAAAAGTTTCTTATTTGGAGAAGTAACTGCCACCAGTGATTGGTGATTTCGTCGAACATCTTCTGGAAGCCTGCTCTGGCGTCTGGTCCGTTGACGACACGTGGAAGCAGATAGAAGCACATGATGACGAAGAAAAGTGGAAAGCAAATTCTGCGGAGTGAAGGGCACGGGTATAGTTATATATATAGTATAGCGAAAGGTGATGGAATTGTTCTTTATATAACAATTTAAACAGTTGTGTCTTTCTTGGTGTTGCATACGCCCGCGCCTTTCGTCATTTTTTACTTTTCCATGAGCATACACAGTAAGGGTATTAATAGATAATCGCAGCGCAGTCAAGATGTAATAGTTGATGCATTACGGAGAGGTACAAAGTGCGAAGACTGCGCCAATAGTGGAAGGCCAGGAGAGGCTTCAGTTGTGCGTACCTTTCAATCCGCATACGGATCTGTCATTGCCTAATAATACCAAGCCGCCTTCAAGAATCGGGAAAATTTATATATATCCGTAGGTGTGTATGTATGTGTGCATGTTGGTATATATATATATATATATATATATATATATATATACATGAATGTGGGATCGTTCCCCACCTGCGGACAGTTGTTTTTTCATCCATTTTCATTTCCAGTAATTTATCACTTCTTTAATTCAATTAGTCGACGTGATTTCCCCTATGTTGTCCTTGGTGTCATTGGTTCTTGGGTTCTTATGATTTATATATACGCCACTATTCTGCAGCCTATAGAGAGCAGCAAATGGGCAGGACCATTGCAATTATGGGTGTAAATAAAAGTTGTAACAGCGCCACTTCTATATCAAGTATGCATTTGGGAAATATGCCAGCAACTACACATATGTATATTCTCTATGCTGATACTCTATTACGGTGCGTATATCAGATGAAGCGTTCAAAGCTATTATGAATAATTGCTAACGATTTTCCTAAGGCACCTCCCGTGACGGCACCACATGTTGGACAGTGGTTTCGCGATCGATTCAAAGCGCAAGAAGTCAAAAACACTTCACTTTGAATGTCCTGCCCTTGTTATTCTGCGCTGTGTGTTGAACGTTTCTTTCTCTTGCTATTGCTGTGTTATGCAGTGCATCATATTTGTGGCTCTTTAGCTGCGCGTAAGAAAATATTATTAAACTGAAATTCACTCACCTTATTAACCTTTTGATGACATCGACAATAAAGACAATGGGCCCGTTTCTTTTTTGCCTGCTAACAGTGAAGCAGAGAAAAAATCCACTGCAAAATTGTTAAAGACGTGACGTTAGTGTGAGCAGTATTCGCTGAATGGATCAACAATATTCGATCTGTTCGCCTTTGTTCTCCAACAGTTGAGCATTCCTACAGCATATCAATGTTCACAAGGGCAGGAAGGTTTTGATGTATAACCGAGCTAAGATGTAAGCAAATAAACCAGCAAACGAAGCAACGAGGCCATAAAACGGCAATAAATGTAATTCTCCCCCACTTAACGTGATTTATTGATTTAATGCGAGTGACATACAAATCAGACATATCTCTAACATGATAACTACACTCCTCTCTATTTTAACAAAGAGTGAATAAACGCCTAAATGGACAAGTTCCCGCAGAACTTCGCTGGAAAAATTTTACGGGAAATCACAACTTGTAATTATTACGCAGTGACTCCTCGCTTGAATATAACAGTGAGATTTACACTCATGTTCGGGAAGTGTTTGGTGCAAGAACCACATGCTTGTAAACAACAAGGCGCCAGGGCCCAAATTAGAGAGAAGTTGTTGGGTTATCTTGAGTTAGTTACCGGACCAGTAGGACAAATCATCGGAGTCCTGTGAACATCTTAACAAACATTGGAAGTCAGGCACAGACGAGGGCCGGTTTTGAGTTGATATCGAGCGCCATGCAATTATAGTGATTAGACATAACCGTCTGTGAACTTTTTCACGAAGTAAACTGCTGTTACACCTTCGTTGTTGTGCCGTAGTGGCATTCGGCAATATACTAGAAGGAACACCAATGCATTTTGTTCAAAATTCATTGAGGCATATTTCGAAACGGGGGCTGGTCTCTGCATCGCTACTAATTGGACATGCCTAGAACACGGACAGGCGTGATACGCACTAGCGGTAAAGCAATTCCTTACAGTTTATCCAAATTTTGTACAGATAAAAATTATATCTTTTATGATTAAATGACGTAATGCTGTCTTCAAGCGATTTATAGATAGGGTTCATTGACAAAGTAGAAATAGAGATTATCATGTGTACCAGGCAATTCTGATATAGTCCTTTCAGGACTATATGAAAATTGCCTGTTCTTGTTTTAAGCTAGTGGTATCAAACAAGCCGACAAATCACTTGATGATGCGCGCATGACAAAGTACTGCCACGAAAACAGGGAATACCGCCTGCAACCTTGTGCTTTGTGACAAAAAGTCGAAGCCGCTAGGCTATACTGGCTGTTGGCGGGGCTCTTCAGCGTATCTGATTATCTTCAGCCATATTTAAATGAATATTCAGCATGCTCCCTTGTGCTCTCCTCCTATCTGTGTGAAAAGAAAAAAAAAACGCCGTATGCGAGCGTGCAACTTCACTCGCCATTCAGCCGTTCCCTACTTATCGCTGAATTTATCACACAACTGTTCACGATGGTATTCTTTTGTAACGCTGGCTTATTAGTCTGTCGAACTAACAAAAATTTTCCTTTTATCATATCAGGCGAGAAGAGTAAAAGCATGTTGCATGTTGCAAAGCACTCATCATATCAAGCACAAGAAGCCAACTATAATTACAAGCGTGGTTAAGCAAGGCATTCGTAATCTCTGGCATGTTTTAACAATGCGCGGGCGTCACCGTCACCTCACGAACACAGCCACACGTGTTCGGACGATTCATTTCTGTCGTAATAACACTCGCTCAGGTTTTCCTGAAAGCTCGGTGGGAGGCTGAGATGAACAACACGCAGGTACGTCCCGACACAATTTTGGTTACATTTCGCGCGCTACGCAATACCGCAGTTATAAACCACGACCAACACACCCAAGCTTCTAGTCTAATAGATTACTGTTTTTGTGCACTCAAATGTATGGCTCGAGAGCTTTTGTATACAACCGACAGGGTCGGTGCTCTGGCGTTTTAGCTCCAGGGCTCTAATAGAAATACAATGGGTACGGAGAAATCGGCTTCCTTGGCAGCCACTGCACCGCATTTGATTACATTTGTCCCTTTTAAAAGCAAATGTTAGAATTTAGTGACTGTGAGAACCGTACTATCAATTGGGCTGCCTATAATCTAATATTGATGCTTGAAAACTCAAATTAGAATATGAACAAGTTTACAATTTCGTAACTCTGCAATGGCACATGATATGTCAATACTATGAGCTGCACCTAATATTACATTTAAAAAGGACAAGATTGATATAATATAGACCATTCAGAAATCAAACAATATTTCCTGAGCACGACTTTCGCAGTACCATTGTAAACATTGTAACAAATTGATCTAAGCTATCAGTTCATAATCAAATTTATCCTCTGAAGATGGTCTAACGAAAGCAGTTTATATAGCGGCGATATCAGTTTTAATGCAAAGTTTAAGATTTGTAAACTTAGTGCTTCTAATTTTTAACCTAATTTTTATACTTGAAAGCCATCAATAAAATTCTGCTTCCCATAGTCACTAAAATGTCCCTTTGTTTCTCAAGTTCGACAACCTGTCATTCAAAGCGGTCCACCGGTTGTGTCACACAAGCATTATTGCGTTTTACATGTATTTGAAAAGGAACATCGTAGTTCACCCTGAGCTAACGACCTTGAGCGCGACAATAGATCGCCATTAACCGTGAAAAAGCGGGTGCTTAGCGTTCTTGACAGCACAGATATTTTTTAATGCTTTTTGTCAAATCTTCATGCATCATCACAGAGACTTGCCTGAGAAAAAAGAACGTGTCCACACTGTTGAACCCTGCAGCGGCGATCATGTGGGTCCACTCGTCAGAAGAGACGAGCATGTTCAGCAAACGTGCTATTGAGAAGAAAATAAAATTTAAAAAATGACGTGAACATATATGCCTGTCATTCTCAAATAACGCTTAAAGAATATATGCGGAATAATTGTTATTGCGGTTCAGCTATAGGGTTGCAGCGGTATACGCAGCCTTTACTTCAAGTTTATGCCCCGAACTCATTTGTGCAATGCATCAGACGAACTGTGAAGTTACATAAGCAGCACACTCCAGAACTAAGATGCCGCTGCTATGAATCGTAGCGGTTGTAACAGAACTTTAAATCTTTTCCATTTCGGGTCTGCGTGCATGCATGCGTCTTGCGGCTTACATAGACGCAGATCTGAAAGAAAAAGTTTGAGTGTTTATGCTTCCCGGCAAAATGAGCAATCTGAAGGCAAAGGATGTGGCATATACTTACACCAAGAGTCCGACAGGGTCGTGTAAAAGTGGCCGATCACAATGTGGATGATGCAGAAGAAGCGCATGCCGTGCAGAAACTGCATGGCGTACTGGTTGGTCTGTGATTTGTCAGCCACTTTCAGTAAATCACGCGTGTTCGAGGTGACGGAGAAAGCTGTCACAAATTCGTGCAGGGTACCTGCGTGAAGTACATACGTGTCACTGTTATCGCCAGAGAAGGCGACGTATGCCATTTCGATGCTCTCACTCACGGTGACAGGCCTAACTTGACAAGTTCTGCGAAAACACTAGTCCAAAATGCCTGATGACTGAAAAAAAATCGTAGGATGGTAATACTTGCCGAAAGAAACCTACCAGAAGAAGGGCGACAGCGGCCTCAATTCAGTGCCACTCTATTTTCGAGATTAGTCTTCATCATGATGTCGTCGAAATGTTACCACCTTATGGCTAGCATTCAGCTTAGTCTCTCATTCTTCGTTATATACGTCTCTAGCTTTCAACCGTACAGGCTTGCACACCTGCTGTGTCTTGCATGATATTTACATGCGAAAGAACAGCCCTATTGTCCGCACTTAGTATTCGTCAATGTGTATCATTCCTTGAGCTAGGACATGCGTTCCGTGGACTAATGCCGCCTCCTGCGTCTCGCGCAACAAATGCACTTTTATTCTTCCTTAACTACACTGGGTTTAATAAAGTACTTTATACGTTGCATGTTTTGTTGTGTTCTGTGTATTCGGCGTGTATACAACTGTGTATACAGCTTCTAACTGGACTTGTAAAGTGCCACGTGTATACGCCAGCTGTCTCGGACACGTGATACGGCGTACTGAAGCGACTGTTTTATAGTTTTTTTGTATCATTTGTGAACAAGGCTCCCGTGCGGGACCCGAATAGGTAACCTTATTAAATTGTGGTATTGTGGTGGGTGTTTCGTTTCATTTCACCATGTTCCATCCCGACCCAATGAGATTCCGTCAGAACCTCAATTTTGTTTTCTGTATACGTTACGTGTTCGTGACGTAAAAAGTGAACATAACTTCACTTCATCACATCCATCTGGAGTATCACGATAGGCATGCCTCTAGAAAACCTCACCAAGACATAATAGAGAGCCCTCTCTAACTCACTATTCGGCATCTGTGAAGCACGTCGTTTTACAGCGTAATCTGTTATGGGCTCATTCCAACAGCGGTTTTGATACGCGATGGTGTCCACCGCCGCCGAACCGTAACCGCTATCGCTGGAAGTGAGAAAAAAAGTACCCAGTCTCTGCCGGGATCGAACCCAGGCAGAGACCGGGTACTGCTCGGGAGCCGGATACCTTACCACTGATCCACGCAAGCGCCAGCTATCAGAAAGCGGGAAAATGCCCTATAAACGTGTCCTAGGGAGGCGCGCAGGCGCAGACGACCCGAGCCTTCGCCAGTATGGTGGCGCCATGTAGTTAGGGCACCTGCAAACGCCAAGTGCGCAGGCGCAGCTGACGAGATGCGATTCAGACGAGGCGCGCAATCAACGCGATTCCAGCTTCCGCCAGTATGGTGGCGCCATCTTGTTAAGGTGCCTGCAAACGCAGCGTGCGCAGGCGAAGACGACGTGATGAGATTCAAACGAGGCGCGCAATCAATGCGATCCCGATGTGAGATCTGCGCCACGTATTCTGGATACCTCTTCGGTACACGTTATGGCGTCTCCTCGCAACGTACTAACCGCTACTGAAGAAGCGAATCTTAGAGCTACGTGCGCGGCCACAACCAGGCATCATCGGGCTCAGGAGACTGCTGTGCAGAGAGCATTGCAAGCCGCAGCTCGCCATTGACGCCTGGTGGACAGTTGATGGTTCTCGTCAAAACGAGGCGAAGAGACTTTGCTGCGAAGACCCTGTTGTGCGTGGTGCCGAAATTGGAGCTGCTCTTGAGCCGCTCAACCAGCTTACGCTGTGACTGTACTGCATGTGCCGCGCAGGCCTGTGACTTTTTTTCTTTCAAGCTTAGGCAGAAGACGATATACTACGACTTTAGAAATACACTCTGGCCCATATGTCTTTTCTCTTCATATAATGTCAATAAAGATGGTGTCGAATAAAGTTAGGAATTCTTAAACGCCACACTTCTTCCCTTCTAATGGCCACCAAACCCTCTAACTCGACGACAATGATCCTTGACCTACAGCCTATTTACGCTGGCAATAAGTTTCATCAATGCGAAGTTTAAGGAATCATTTACTGGCCATTGAAAGCACAGTGACACTTGGAGCATTCATAGCATTTTGTTACAAGAAGAAGAACGTAAACTTTATTATCAAATCGATAAGATTTGAGTCCGGCGTATTTTTAGTGGGTCTGGGCACCCGCCGCGGACGCGGTTCCGAGACCTTGTCTCGAAGCGGCTTCCTCGGCTCACTGGACGGCCCAGAGCTTTACTGTCAGGTTCGAGCTGAGCAGTGCGGTTTTCCAACGCGAGCGGATGCTGGCGGTGGAAGAGACGCAGGTGTCGGCACTGCCCGAATTGTTTGTTATGTCCTGACATTCCCATAACATGTGATTAAGTGTGGCAACCTCGCCACAGGATGTGCACCTGTTTGTAGTGTACATGTCTGGATACATGGCGTGCATGAGTCTTGGGTTTATGTAAGAATCAGTTTGTAATTGCCTGTAGTGTACTGCTTGCGCCCTGTCTAACCTACCGTGAGGGAATGCGTATACGCGTCTCTGTAACTGGTAGTGTGTCGTGATGTCGTGGAACCTGGTCAAACGATCCTCCCACGCCCTGACGTTTGCAGTACCCCGCGGGGGCTCTTCCTCCGATGATGCTCGGTGAGTGAGGCCTCGAGCAACGCGGTGAGCCGCTTCGTTGGGGGTGCTCAGTCCAGTGTGTGCCGGGATCCAAAGCAAGCGCCTTCGGTTATCGACGTCGGCGTCTCCCTGGTGTATGGGATGTCGCTTGAGTATGTGATACGCCTCTTGCGATATGCGCCCATTTGAAAAATTGTGAATTGCCGTTTGCGAACCGCAGATCACGTATGTAGCCTTGGTTTGTGTAAGGGCCAGTGCTATGGCCGCTTCCTCTGCCGCTTCGGCATATGTCGTGTTCACGGTGACGCTCGTGAGGTGGTTACCTCGGTGGCTAGTAACTGCCGCCACGAAACTCTTCCTGTCTCGATAACGGGCTGCGTCGGTGAAGACTGCCTCCTTGTCGTTGGAGTAACTTTTGTTCATGTGTTGTGCCCTGGCTTTACGTCTCCCCGTGTGGTGTTGGGGGTGCATGTTGCGAAGCAATGGGGGCACGTATAGTCGCTTCCGTATGGTTCTTGGCATTTCCACTTTGATGCCGTGCTGCGTGTGGTATGTAATGCCGAGCTTTAGAGCACGTGCCTGCCCAAGCGGGTCTTGGATAGGCGCTCGAGTTGGGACACTTGTTGCGCCTCCACGAGTTCCTCGTACGTGTTGTGCAAGCCTAGTTCTAGGAGCTTGGTGGTGCTCACTCCGGGCGCAAGTCCCAACGCACATTTGTACGCCTTGCGTATGAGGGCGTTGAGCTTGTTTCTTTCTGCAAACGTCCAGTTGTGAAACGCTGCTGTGTACGTTATTTGAGAAATAACGAAGGCTTGTATAAGTCGTATGACGTTGCCTTCGCGCATGCCCACGTGTTTGTTGGTGATAGCATTTTGTTACAAATACTGTAATTATTATTCGTAAACAGCAACCACTGAAACGTTTTATTTCAGTATTCATAAACGTGCGCTTAAATTAAAGCTTTCACAACATACTTTTGAGATAGCTGGTAAAATTCTGTTTCGTGTTCTACAAAAATTTCTCGCACGCACGTTCTCTAGTATAGTGTTTATTATGCGAAAGAGTGCATGTTTGGCAGGTTTTCAAAACAACACACTTTTTCTCAGCAGTTCCCTTTTTGTGTACTTCTGTTTTGTAACCTCCTTTTCGTTACTTCATTTATTTTTCGCTGCCTAAATGTTGCTTCTCTAGTTCAGGCCATTTTTATCAAATGTTTCTCTAATCCTCAGCTCCTAGCGTCAACTGTTATATTACAAACAGATATCTTTATTGCCATTGAAGAAGCAATGTACTCCCCTCACCCCCATCCTTGAACGGAAGGATGGGAGAGTAATAACTGTACTTGAACTCCGCAAGCCATGGACCTTACTTGGCATTGAGACTGCGCGTATAACAGTGGCATAATAGGGAAGTAGAAGTTTTTCCAGAAAGAAAGGAAAGCCACATAGCAAGCGCGTGAAATCAAATGCTAGAGGTGAAACAACTTCTACGAAGATGCTTGCTTGCCTGAAGTGATTGCTTTGCAAGAAAGATAGCCAAATGGCACGTACTGCGTTTCTTGTGGTCCTTGGGCCTCATTTTCATGATGTGATCCGTCGTTGTAGCAGCTATGACGATGACTAGAAGCGCGCCAAGGATGAACCTGTAGAGATAATCGGTGTTTTTATATTGGTACGCATTATTGTGCGACAAACAATAATTCGTTTTGGTATTTAAACAATAATAACCAGTAATGTGAATGTACGAGTAACAGGCACGATAAATGTTTTTTTTTATTTTTGCTGATGGGCGAAAGAGGCTCACAGTGGTAGGACGACTCAATTGCGCACATTTCGGTGTATGACATTTACATGGGTTCAAAGTGCTCGCAATGGTTTCCTTTTTTATTCTTGGGATTTGCACACATCATATGACTAAAACAAAGAAGAAAACGGGGCTTCAAGTAAACGCATGAAACCCTGTGCCCCCCGCCCCCTTCATAAGGAATAGGCAGGCGCTATGCCCCTCTCGTTGGCAGATTACAGCCGGCTGCAGCCCTATTTCTATCTTGGTAATTTGCACGTGTGGTTTTCATAACAATTAATAATAAGAGAAAAGGCAATAATAATAATAATAATAATAATAATAATAATAATAATAATAATAATAATAATAATAATAATAATAATAATAATAATAATAATAATAATAATAAAGAAATGGGCTTTCACATTTGTCTTCCAATATCGCGATGGTGCTCACTTCAATTCTACAATGCATTACAGCCTTCACTGGCACGAACACCCTGATTAGGCAGGGCCCGTCTGTTTATAATCATTGTGACGTAGCACGTAGCAAAGGCGATGTCGAATGACAGGAACGGATATTGCATTAAAAGAAAAGAGTGATAACATTAACAACTATAGGCGAAATCAACTGTCGGTAAACAGATGCATGTGGCTGCACTGAAACCCATTTGTACCGCAGAAAGCCTAAGTGAGCATTACAGCGACCTATTGACCGACTGTCTGGTCAACCTGCAGGCCTTGTAGTGACCTATAGGAGTGATCGTTTAGAACTGCTTCACCGTTGCACTAGTGATGTACAAATCGCGTCGGAGTTGAGTCATGACAGCGTATATTGTTGAAAGGCGTAATGCGAACGAGACAACTGTAATGCAAACGAGATCGGTGTCTATAATAGACTTGCCAAGGACATATGGCCGGCACCTTTGAGTTCTAAAAAAATTGAGCGCCCTTCTACCATGTGCAGCGAAGACCAGCGAAGATTTTGGTTATGTTTAATTATATTTCAAACTTCAAATTTTGTGGTTATATTGAATGTTGAACAGATACAACACATAACTTCGTTGCGTCGCAACACACCGTATGCTGTGTGTGCGAGTAAAAGCGACTTCAGGCGACTAGATTCACACCACCGTGCACCATCGGCTGCCGCACGTTGGGCAGCTGCGCGTTCGGCTTCTCGTCGCTTTCGCATCCATTCGCGCTGTTGAGCGCGCCGGCGCTCCTTGAAGGCGCGCTCTTCCACTTCAGAGCGAGCTACACAGGTCTTGCCCATACCGAGTCCAAGGGACAACCGATGACGTCGCGTAGCGAAATGGGTATGTCAAGAAAAAATGAGACACAGCTATTGGTTGGTAGAATAATACGTTTTATCACGGACGTTTCGACACGCATCGTGATAGACTAGCGTTTGGGCAACAGCGTTCATCGCTCCGGCGCATTGTCTCTTTCGGTCCCACGTGTGACAAGGGTAGTTCAAGGGCGCGTTACAGGTCCTCGAGCCCACAGGGGCATGTGCCATTGAGCTTGGACCCTTTGTGCACTATCGCCAGGATCGGCCCACATGACAGGGGTACGTGTCATTGCGCTTAAACCTTTCCTGCATGACAATCAGGACCGGCCCACTTTTTTCTAATTGTTGTTCTGCGGGACGTTTTGCCGGCGGAAGCGATCCGTGAGAAACTATAGCTATATACAGCTTCGCTGTAAAAATGTCTAACCGCCTCGGCAGTGCAGGCCCGGTCTACGGCGAAGCCTAATACTAATTCATGCCCCGAAAATTTTCAGTCTTCAGTGCGAAAATACAAGTGATAACTTACGTAATTGTGATTTGCGTTAAAGTCCAGGGTTCTGGTTCAGCGGTTACACAGTTTGATATCTCAAGATGTAGCAGTGGCGGCTTAACTGCAGGGAGAAAGAAGGATAATGACATGAGAAGGAGAATACCGTAGAATGGTCTAGTATGTCTTATGTTACGAACAAACGTGCGGCAGTGCCTTTTGTGCAGAGAGAAAGAAAATTTTGAATTTCCATTTTAACGTGTACACAAATTTCAGGTTAAACCGCCGTATTACGGGGCTTCTATAGTACGTCTGGCGCTGTGAAGCTCAGCGCCCTTACTTCTTAATAAATGAGGATTTTGAGCAACACATGTTCTTGAAGAGCAACAGCAAAGGTTCCTGTAAACATTACAGTGACGTTTCCCTTCATGAACACGGGTTACGCGCAAGCGTATGGGTGCTTTTCCCGTTTTGTGCATTGCGCGAATGTTTTAGAAATGTTTTGATTTTGAGTAAGTGATGGCGTTCTTTTAAATGTCTATTTTTTATTTTGTATGTTCTTCGGCAGTATCCTGGGCCCGCCTAGACTACGCTTTTTGCCATTATTGTTCAGCTAATGCACGCCGCTTGCCAACGATTCGGTCTCGGTCGACTCGATCACGCTTAGCCTGCCGCCGTCAGCGTTGTTGCTCTGTCCTTCTCGCTCGGTGCTGGACCTCTCGATCGGCAGATGAACCCGGTACATCTAGTGTTACTGCTAAGCCCCCTTTAGAAAGCCAGAGTTGTGCCACTTTTTCCGCGCGGCGCTCGCCCCGCGTTCAGCGATACTAGCGCTGCTATTCGCCGAGCGCTATCACTTGGCCATAACGGGTTCCAGGGCGCAGCGGAGAAGTCAACAAATCGTGGCCACGCCAACGTGCCGCAGGAACCTGCCGAACAGTGGCGCTGTTATTATTCTTGTTGCTTGTTCGTCGATGACGCTGGCCGAGAGATATGTATTCGCAGGTTTTTTTCGCGGTTAATTGGTGGAACTAGTGTCACACTACGAAATGACAGCTCGTGCACTATGACGGGATGTGAAAAAAGTCATTTTTTTATCTAAGAGCGGCACCGTGACGTTTAAGACGCATCAAGGATGTCCTGGAATCGTTAGAATCAACAACAGAGGGGGGGGGGGGGGTCGTCAGTGCAGAACTATGCATGAGTGCATGCCATGCCTCGCAGCAATCACGTGGATCGTATTTAGCGTGCATGCTTCACACACAAGGAACGTTGCACTTGACCATGCTGTTGCTTGAATATGCGCATTCACGTTTTTGAGCTGTCGCGAGCCGTGGGATCTTCTGCCTGCTTAATAAGGATTGTCGATAATCTACGAAAGCTTAGAATTATATTTGACGCTTTGCATGAGAATTGTAAAGGCTCGCGGATTTTGCCACCATGCGCTGGTGTATGTTTTCTTCAAGCTCTACATTTTCTGTAATCATTAGCTAATAAGACACGCCACGTGAAATACGGGTTCGTCATCATGAGGGGGGGGGGGGGCAATTTATGTGTATTCCCAAAATGATGAAGAATGAAAACAATGCGGGAAAACAAAAATAAAGCGCACCTGGCATTGCCACGCCAGCGGGGCTCCTGCGCGTACGTGAAGTGGCTTTCCCGCCATACTTTGGAGCCCGAGAGGACGTAACTTCGTGCAACTCTGGCTCCCTAAAGGGAGCCTATAGAGTAATTCTTAGTGCATTCATAGCGCACACAGGGCTCGTAACAACTGCCAGAGGAGGCGAACCCAGCGCGCCTCCACCGACCCTCCTCTTCCGCGACGCTCGGTCTCCTTACTCGTCGTCCCTTCCCCGCGCACTCCTCCTCTCCACCTTCAGGCACCCTCCTCCTCCGGCGCACACTTCCCTCTCGCAGTTGGCGGCCTCCGACTTATTCTCGCCGAATTCACAGATGGGACATGTTCGCTTGCGCGTAAAAGGTCCTGTCATAGCCGCGCACTCTAAACGTTTAGCAAATAAATTTTTCAAATTTAAGCTGCACATTGCAAACAGCTAACGTTACTGAATATTCACGTAGGAGACAGTTTGTACTGGCCGTACTGGAGTCCACTAGAGCTTGTAAGTCGTCTTGGCTGCACTCTTCTATGAAGCAAATTCCAAGGCGGAAAAAAGTGGTGTCCTTCAAACTGAAGTAGTTCTTGAAGTACAACATCTGAAACAAAACGATCACATACAAAGGCGCGTGTTAAAGTAGCCAGGGTTTGTTCCATTGGGAACATTATCAACAAAACTTCTGTAATGTTGAAATATGTGTGCCATAAAGGTAGATATCCACAGTTGACAAAACCACGAAGTCGTTTCGTGGATGACTACACGATGGACGGAATGCTCGGTGAGCTTTAGAAGCTCGTCGCTTCTAATTATAAAGGCCAGGTAATTAATTGTAATTGCACACAAATTGCCAATGTGACCAAAATGAAAAGCTGCGTAACGTACACGGATCACGCATTTCTTTAACGAGAACAAAAAATGTATATATAAGTACTGGAAAGTTTTGCGAATTCTGGGTTATCATTCATTTTAAGTTTTTCATTTGTGATGATAAGACTGACAGCGCAGACCACAAATTTTCTAACTGTGACTGAAAATAGTGACTGATTCGAACCACCTGCACATCTCCATCGTGAGCGTCATTATTATTTGTGTATTTAAAGGTGCCATCGAGACCTACTGTATACTGTAAGTACTTCAACATGTAACTATGTACGTCTCACCTTTCGGCCCCATTCCTTTTTGTAATGCGTTTGGGGAATGAAAGCATGGTCATAAATAATAAACATTAGTTGACAACAGTTCCTATTTCTTCATAATAAAACTGTCAAGCATGAAATTGTTTATTTTGATCGATGACATGCCGCCCTAATCTTGTACGCAATAAAATACGACAAAATTCCAGTCCAGGTCCAGCAACTACTGAGAAAATTGACACGCCTTTAGCCACTCGTATTTTTGCATTTGTGGTGGCTAATACCAATAGACCTTGAGGGCTGCAATGCAGTGCGTTACCAATTTTTGTAGTTATGCAAGCAATAACAAGTAACTTAACACACATGCACCTGCTTGTCCTTCTCTTACTATTTTTAATTAATGTTTCACCCTCCTCTTAACATGGTTTAATACGAGTAGCATTCTTTGTTACGTCAACGCACTTTTAAGAGCGGATCTGTTTGAGCTCTTGGTTGCGCAGTGTAGTGCGAACAAAAACTGCTCCTGGCGATGACGTCACCGCGCGTTGCCTAGCAACCACCTCGCGGAGCGGCATCTGCTTCGCCTCCTCTCCGTGCCGTGCACATGTTGCCTTGACGTGGGACGTTAAGGAGAGGTGAAGTAGAGCATGCGCTCGGCGCGCGCTATAGCCTCCTCTCCGTGCCGTGCACATGTTGCCTTGACGTGGGACGTTAAGGAGAGGTGAAGTAGAGCATGCGCTCGGCGCGCGCTATTTTCGGAAGAGATAAAGAGAAAATGAGAGCGAGAGAAAGAAATTGTAGCAGCAGCAACGAGGCAACGTGCAGAGCTGTTGCCGACGCCATACGCGCGCTGTGTACGTGACTGCAGCAGGCGAATCTGGCGGTGGCTAGGCAGGTTTCGACCAGCCATTCCCCGGCAAGTGTGGAGGCGCAGCTTGGCCGCGACGTCACCAGGCATATAAAGCTAGGAGCAGCCGCGACGGCGGCAGAACTCTCGTTGACTCTGTGGCGAGTACATGTAGCCCTGACATGGGACGACCAAAGAAGGTCCTGACACCCGAAGAAGCCGCTCATCTTGAAGCGCATCGCGCGGCCAAGCGAGAATCTGTGCGTCGGCGGCGAGCCGATTCGGATTGCCGTGTCTAGCAGCACTTAGCTAGGTCGATCAGCAGCTCCGCTGTTTACTCCAGCCTTGCACCTCTAGTGCGAGCTGCCCACACTTTGTTTGCTCATGATGCTCGTTTCTAACCTCTTTGCGCCAACTTGGCCCATTGAGTATGTACTCGTAACGCCAATTTGGGAAAACTTGTGTAATTTGGATATGTGCAACCGGGCATGTGCCACTGAGTCACTTGGTATGCACCAATGGGTATGTCGGAGCTAACACGGGAAAGATCCAGCCCTGACAGCGTTGAGTTTTCGAACTGATTTTTTATTCTCGCTCTGCACCTGCCGCGCGGTCGAATGCCAACTTCTCCTTCCTTGACAGGCGCCGCATGCTGAGGCGCTACAAGGCTCCCCCCCTCCCCCCCCCCCCTCCCCCCTCCCCCCCCCTAACCCCCCCCCCCCCCCCCCCCGTAGAGCGTGAGCCATAGGAGTCGCCCAGGGAACGCGCTTGGATGTGGGCATCCAGACTGGAGATGGAAGCTCCGCGGACACGAGAGCGGCAATGTATGCAGGTTTTAGTCGATCGGCAGCCACGACGTATTCACGGCTATTGATGTCCAGAGTGAACGTCTTAGGTGTACGATGGAGTAGGCGAAATGGGCCGTCATAGGTCGGTGTGAGTGGTGGCCGTATTTGGCCACGCCGAACGAAGACGTGACTGCAGTCATGTAGATCCTGGCTGACGAAGACAGACTGGGAGTGTCGGTCGGCAGGAATTACAGGAGCAAAGTCGTGAAACGTGGTGCGCAGCTCTCGAATGTACGTGGAGGCATCATGAGCATCATGAGGCAGTCGTGTGGATGTGTCGAATGCCCAAGATATTGGCAAGTGCGGTGAAAAGGGCCGATTGAAATTGAAGACCGCGATCGGTGGTGACGACAGAAGGGCATTGAAAGCGTGATACCCAGCCGTTTGTGAAAGCCTTAGCCACTGTTGGTGCTGTAATGTCGGAAATGGGAAAGGCTTCCGGCCATCTGGTGAAGCGATCTACCTGCCGCGCGGTCGAATGCCAACTTCTTCCTTGACGGGCGCGCCATGCTGAGGCGCTACAGGTATGTGTCGCTCTTTCACATCAACTTCGATCACTGCAGGCAAGCGCCGTTCGGTTATGTGCCATTGTTTCATGCTAACCTGGGCCACTGGTTATGTGCACTGTGTATTTGCCGCTATTTCGTGTCAACATAGATCACTGGGAATGTGACCCTGGGTATTTGCCCTCCTGTAAGGAATTAAAAAAGAACAAGTTCTCGATGAAGCCCGGCTAATCCACGTACATCGGCAAGCTCTCTAATGAGCACTCTGCACTTAAACATACCACAAGTACTGCTCACGACCATTTGGCATCGCCTCGCTTTCAACTATTCTCTGCCACCAGGCAGCGATTCGACGAGACATTCATTCCACGTCCGAATGCAAGAAATTCGCAGCAGCGCTGGCTGCTTCAGTTGAAATTACTTCAAAAACTAACAAGCCAAGAGTAATATACCTTACCTTCGGGTGCAAGACGTTCGACAAAGCTTCAATATTGCCTTTCACGGCGGTGCTGTTCTTGATGTGGGCAATGAGGTTGCAATATTGACCCCGCGTGATTAGGTTTCCGTTTTTATCACGCACCACTGTTTCGAGGCACTCGTCGAATGCTCCCATGTCAGCACGTGAGCCTTGGAACAGTCCCGTCGGGTACTTCCCAGACGCATCGAAAACTGCACAATAAAAGGGGTCACTTAGGTGGCAATCCAACGGTACCGTTGTATGTTTACCAAAAATATTAAGGTGACATAATGAATCACGAGAGCACTGTGCCTGCACTCATTTGCCAGAGTTGAGTAACAGAAGTACTGAGCATTAAAAAAAAAGAAAGCTACCATTGGAACATAAACACGGAAGTACTGAGTCACGTCACTTGTTCTATATATTTCACAGAATTTCATCACTGATAAAAAAGCACGTTTGCAAGATGTCATTATGAAAGCAACTTCATTGGGTGTCTATAAGCACGTTCTCTTAGTGTCGCAAAAGACATTTCAAGCTTTGCATATTTTTATCTAATTCGTTTATTCGTTTTTCAAAAGTAATCGAATCCAGAAGTTTAAAGAAAATATGTTGTTGGCCTTATTCCCTGTAGTTATATCTTGCTTTATTGTAGGTTATGGTTACGTCTAGCACCTGGTATAATTAGATGACCTTAGATGGGTATGCAAGCCTCTTCTGACCGACAGCATGAGCCTACAAACAATGCTGTGCCACATCGTAGCCTTTTGGGGCTACTTACAAAGCTATTGGATGGAAGCTTTTTGAAAAGAGAGGAAAAACAAATTAGCGTAGCTTTCACTGGCGGCGCAATTCCCTTTAGCATCAGCGGAACTGATTGGCACCTAGCTAGTCCTTGCTTTTGGGCTAAGTTAAGCACAACCAAGTCATCCCCAGCATTTTCCGGAATTCATTGATCATTGTTCAGTTATCGATTAGCTATTCATTGGCTAACGATTCGTTATGACTGACTAAGCTTAAGTAGTGCCAACCATGCTTTGCTAGACTTAGTCAGGCGACCGCGATCGGACGCTTCACTAGTTCACAGGGGTATGTGCCTTTGCACTTGGACGCTTTCTGCACTACCGCCAGCATCGGCCCACGTCACGGACTTACGGCCGGCTTAAACAGCTCTGCTGTTAAAAAACTGTTCCAATGCTTTTGTCGTGCACTATGAGTAAAGCCACGCCTAATAAGAAGCCCGAAGCCTGGATTGAACATGTACAAAAACTTCAAGCACGTATATTTAAAGATGGGTCACTGTTGGGGCCACAAACTAATTGATAGCATAAAAATGAAGTTTTATTTTTGTTCATAACGTCTAATCACGTCTCCTTGCATTGCTTTTTGATTACGTTGTCCTTTTTTCATTCAAGTGATTAAATTGGATTTAGTTGTTGAGAATATCCACGATTCAGCATTTGAAGTAATAGCCGAATGCTTCTTGAGTTAGTGGTTGTGCATTTCGAAGGAGCCTGTAGCAACTGCACAATTTTGCCCACAGATGTAAAGATCTATTACAACTAAAACATGTGCTCTGTTTTACAGCGGTAGTTGCTAAGGGCCCACTCTGCTAGTCGACTTGATCTCCACCGCTGTCTGCAGGCGGCTGTCGCAGGAATTCGAAAATTTCTAAGTTCATCTAAAATTGAAAAAAAAATGTGGAGTGCTTAGAGTGGACCCGAACTCCGGTCCCGCAAAGTAGCAATTGGATGTTTAACCTCAGCCACTTTTCTCATACTGTATACATAAGAGAAAAATACTGCCTCTGAACAGAGTGGTCATTCCACTAGCAGCATTCGGTTGGTCTGTCGCCACGCTTTACATGTGTGCTTACCTGTAAACGCTGAAACAACTTGAGAACCTAAATGACTTAATGACATGAAATTACATAATTGAAGCCGGTGGATTAAATGCAGAATGTAGGATAGGAAAGAGGAGGAAGGGACATCCCCGTCTTTCCATTTCACCGATAACGAATGCAACTCCCACACTGAATGAAGTTGCCTTCTTCTTCTGCACTGACGGTTGCTCCACGCGCATTTGTGAATGCTTCTTCCAACCGATTCCGCATGAAAGGGTGCAGGAGCTACTGCACCTAGTACCGCGCTTCTGTCAATGCTACAACATGTCACCCGCCGTGGTTGCTTAGTGGCTATGGTGTTGGGGTGCAAGCACGAGGTCGCGGGATCGGATCCCGGCCACTGCGTCCGCATTTCGATGAGGAGAAATGTGAAAAGACCCGTGTACTTAGATTTAGGTGCACGTTAAAGAACCCAGGAGGTCAAAATTGTTCCGGAGTCCCCCACTACGGCGTGCCTCATAATCAGATCGTGGTTTTAGCACGTAAAACCCCATAATCTTTTTTTACAACATGTCGAGGCATGACACTGTCCAATGAATCATGCAGTCCCCTCTGCCTTTGGTACAGGTTCCCCTGACTACCAGGTTTTCATGGTTTCGCCTATCTGTCGAAGGATCATCAAGCGCCGTCGAAGACCAGAATGCTGCGTTATATCTCTGCCTTCCAGTTTCTGCTGGGACAGCTCGTGGCCCACTAAAATTGGACCCGAACGACTACCCCGTCTGGCAACGAGGAACATCACCGTACGCATGTAAAGGGCCGCTGCACTTGCTGTCATTGGATCATGACATCGTCCAGTGCACCATGCACTCACCTCTGCTTTTTGTACAGGTCAGTTACGATGATGATTCCGTTTACGGGAAACGTAAAAACGTTGTCTGGTTGCTGTGTTGTGCCACTTTGATGACAAACAGCACATTATTTGCCTTGCTGTGCAGTGCTTGCATGCAGCATCACATCTTGTCTTGCAGATATACTACTGATCGTGCCGGAGCTGAACAGAATGCCAACCTTAGCGGTGTTTGCGAATCTGGCACGCATACAGAATCGTTTGAAATGCTTGCTCTTAGGCTGGCCATAGCAAGCATTGAGGCAGGGCAAGCAAAAAATTATATCTGAAGTAGCTGATACCCGAAACAAGCAAAGTTCTACAGATACCCTAATAAAAGCTTGTCTGAAAGAGTGATAATACTAGAACGAGTTGGAAATAGCTGTACGGCAGCCTGTGATGTGGATCAGGTCGGGCCCGCTGAAATCGCAGCGCTAAGGGCTAACGCAGACGATACCGAGAACATGCTTAGAATAAATAATTTCCTGTTCTTTGGTTTTCGAGATTAGACGGTTGGAACTTGGAGCCAGACGAAACATGCTGTTATTACGTTTTCTTCTACCACCCTTGAAATTTCAAGTGACCCTGTGAACACTGATCGTGCACCTAGGTTTGGCACATTCCAACCAAGCAATACCACCCAGTTATAGCCCCTATTTGTGCGTTTTTGAGGAAAGAGAAGCAGTTTTGGTAGCGTGCGGCAAGCAGCATGAAAAGAACAAACTTTTCTGCTCACGACAATTCTTTTGCAGGCCGTCCGTTTGGTTCGAAAGAAACTGCGTGAGTTCAATGATGACGATATGTGATGTTTAGTGGCGCAAGGGCCACGTCTGGCCAAAGAGGCGCCATGCAAGTGATTATAAATATTTAATTGAACACGGCTGTATATGGGCCTAAAAGCAGAGTCGCTGTACAGTGCGTAAAACATAAATGTATTAAAATGTAAGGGACAATCGTCGCAATGTAAGCTGCGTCAGGATAATACTTTTATTGACTGAAACTGTTATATTTATAATGCTGCCTCGAATTCAGTTGCTTTCTCAACCTAATTTACGAGCCTCCTCTTTATTGCCATTCTTGCATTTCTTCGCATGATCTTGCTCCGATTACTACTAGAGTATTCTTCAGTAGGGGCATTTCGGGCGCCACATCGTAAATGTTCGCGCTGGGAGTGGCCCAAACCTTTTATGAGTGCTTGGTAGTTTTTGTTTGTCTTCGCTCTTGCACCACAAGTGTAGCGATCTTACGAACCTCTCCCAAGCAACGAACCTTTAGAAAGCCTGACGCAGGGCCGGGGGGCTGCTGGTACCCGCTTTATAAACCGGTGGGTCTCCAGTGGTGGGGATCGAACCACACACCTCCCGCAACCGAAAAGGGCGTTCTACTCTTTGAGTCACGGCTGCGGGTTACCATTCAGTGTACTGCATATTAACTGCCCAAGCGTCAAAAATATAACTGATGAGCTTGAGGCCCTGTTATCACATTTGTATTCTGATGTAGAGATTGGCTCTGAATCATGGCTTGATGAGTTGGTTCCATGCCCGGACGTCTTTCTTGCCGAATACGCATCTTATCGAACTCATAGAAAAGCACGTGGACGTGGTGTACTTGTACTGGTCACCGAAAGCCGGCCTAGCATCAGGTCGGGGCAGTGAGTCTGTTTGGTGCAAGATTCTTCGGGGCGGTGCTGAATACCTGACAGTTGTGGCCTTTGATCATTGACCTAGTAACAATGTAGGTCAGCCATTCGATTTGCTTTCCAATTTTATCCAACGAATATCAACGGAATAATTTCAGAGTATAGGTGATTTTAGCATGCCTGACCTTGAGTGGCTGGATATGTTACGCTATTTTCTTCCTGTTCTTCTCTTCACACGGCTTCTAAAAATCTCATCACGTCTGTTAGATTATTCCAATGTGTTTATGTACCTACGTGATGTTACGGCAACAACTCTTCTATTCTGGACATTTTTCTTTTCTAATTGCTCTACTTTGGTGCAGTCCATCAGTACATTTTCGGGCATTAGCGATCGCGATGCTGTACGTGCCATCATTACCTGTCCCCGTCGGCATTATTGTCTAAATAAACCACGAAATATTTTTTCTCAAAAGGCGATGGGCGCGAAAATTACACAAGACCTAAGCGAATAATTCCAAACACTTTTTCACTCAAGTACTTCTTGTTCCGCCAGCGAACTGTAGCTACTATTTAATTATAAACTTTTGTTTCTAGGGGATTTATATATACTATCAAGAATGCTCTCACAAAGACAAAGAAGAACAAGCAATGATTTACAAAATAAATAAAAACTCTTACAAACAAGAAAAAGCATATTTTTAAGCGCTGAAATAAAACGCCGATGTTAGCACAGCTTTTGATTCTTAGAACTGACGTCGGAGATTACAAATGCAGGCCGGTCGCGATTTGTCGAGAGTGATTTATCACTGTTGATAAAACGCAAAATGAAATACACCTTAAACGTACATAAACAGCATTTGCCAACTTTTTAAACCGTTTCAAGCGAGGAAGTACAAGTTTAGCGCAAAATTAAATAAATAAGAAAAAATGGCATGGCGATACATGCGGCCGTGATAGTTTCGTAGTTTCGTTTTTGGTCAATGCATCGTCGCGCGCGCCTGTTCCGCTCAACGGTGTTTGGTTGCGTGTTGCGTGGCTCGAAAAACGTTGACTTCGCGGGAAACAGCCAGAAAATGCCTCGTGTGTGTAGTGTTGAGGGCTGTATAAATGGCCCAAGGCGCTTGCTCAGGGGCAGCGGCAGTGTTGACTCGATTGTGTCCTTTCATGTGGTGTCGCGCGGAGAGCCCCGGCTCCCCGGCGTTCGCAATGGCTCAGTGCTCTGCCGATGATAAAACGGCAAAAGAGCCAGAGAAACCAATGGTGTGCTCTCTGCATTTCTCGCCCTCGGATTATGTGTATAATCTTGCCCTCGGAAAGTATCTTGGCGTGCCCCAGAGGCCAGTCCTTTCTCGAGCAACTGTTCCCTCAATGCGGCCTTCATCAAACCCCCTACCAGTGCCCCTGCAGCAGCAAACTGGCAGCTCGGTGAGTGCTGAATGTCATTAAATAAAGCCACGAAATAACCATACCGAGTACGTGCGCAACTTTCTACGCTTGTTCTGTCGGGAACATCGTCGCCTGGCGGACCGGACGTTTCGCCTTTCGTAGACGAAAACGAAGCTCTGCTTTCCGCCGGCGCGGCCGGCGGCTCACCGCAATCGCACGCGGAAACACCTACCGCTCGAGCACGGAGGATCATTTCGCGCTCCGTTTCACTGAATATCGCTGAAATGCAGTCCTGCTTCCCTGGCGAGCTCTTCGTTGCAAGGTTCAGCGGCAGCAACGGTATCCATCGCGGCGGACGCCAACGCAGAACTTAAGCCGAGAAATCACACCTAAAATTGTCGCTGGAAAGGCCGTCTTCTTTGACTCATTGAGATAAAACTAAAAAATAATCCATAGGAGTTCGGACGATGGTTAAATCAAATGGCAAAGATAACGTCGGTGTACTACATCTTAGATGCAACAACAATCCTATTACCAAAAATGTATGCATACATCATTCCTTTAATGAGTATTTCTAGTCAGTATACCTCTGTTTTCCAATTAACCAGCTCCCGGCCTTTCAAAACCGCATTATTGATTCCATGACTGATATCTTTGTTGATCGCACCAGAGCACTTGCTTCAGAAAAGTACAGCTTAACTCGTAAATGCTCTGCAACGCATGTATACAGCTTCTCTGAAGGTCCCCTTCAATACATCCGTCCTATGCTGTAGGCCATTTCCCAAACCAACATAAAAGCGCTCACTGGTAAGCAAGCCTTGAGGCTGTGCATAATAAGCCTACCAAAAACACATCAAGTGTAGGAACCCTTGCAGAAAGTAGACGCCTAATGGTTCCAGTGCTTCTTCAGCAAGAGTTTCTTGGAGTCCATATGCGCTTTCCTGCCGTAGTGCCCCGTAATCCGCTTGCTTCAGACAACAGTCTGGCGGTGCGGAGCTTGCTCAGGGCGAATTGTCAACACCCTCCTGTTCCGACGGGGCCTCCGTGGATATTGCCTTCATGGTCAATTTTCACTTTCGTGCTTGGGTTCAAGAGCAAGAGAAATACTCCCAGTCCAGCGCTGAGATATTTTGTTCTAGGCCATATTTACACCAGCTACAGGGCTCACCATCATATTTAGACTCATGGCTTCGTTACGCCTGGATCATTTGCGATTGTAGTGGGGATTCTGTCTGCGAGTGTTGCTATAACTGCAACTATCATTCAGCGCACTTCAACTACAGCCACCGAACTAGCTACACTGCAGGAAACTTTTATTTAGATGATGAACTAAAGAGCTGAGTCTTAGGTTATCTTCACCGACTCAAGAACGGACCTGCAGTCCCTGAAGTCGCCACGCACCCAGCAACAACGCTTCATGGACATCAGACGCCTATGCAATGTTTCCGGAGCAGCCTGCGAACTGTACCATAGCGTCGTGCTCCAGTGGTTACCAGCCCACTGCGAAATACAAGGCAACGTCCAGGCTGACTGGGCTACCAAAGCTGGACACGACTCTTCGAGAGAAATGGTGCAGATACCGCTCTCGAGAAAAGATGCGGCGACACTGGTATCTGCAATCGCTTGGCGTTTCCAGCAATTCCTTTGGACAGATGCAAGCTATGAGTGGAGACCCCTATACAAAATTTATTCACTGTGTGATTTTTTTATGCCGCGAGGCCACAATACAACATAAACCAGGCTTTCACCACATCTCACTCAGCGTGGCCTACACAAATTGCAGTAATACCTCGTTATCTCGAACTCGCATATCTCGAAAAATCGGGTAAGTCGAAATTTTCCACGGCACCGAACCGTTTCCCATATGTGCCATGTATTCATTGCCCTTTATCTCGAAGTATTTTTGGGTGAAATAGCGAATACCTCGAAATTTTGACCGAGAGTGGATCAAAAAAATTGTGGTTGATCCCTCTTATATAGGAATCGGTATAGAACACGAAAGTGAAACGTGTCTTCACAGAAGTAGTGTAATGTTTATTGCACATTGATATATAATGTCTATTGGTGTTTTGTGGCTAAAGCGCCCTTAGGCGTTGATGCACCCACGCTGACGCCTGGTGGCACGTCTCCTCCATCACGACTACCAACGTCGATGACCATGAGCAACCGTCGTGCATATGGAAGCTGCACTACGCTGCACACGCTAGCACAACGCGAAAGACGAAGCACGTAACTGACACGCTAATACAACGCGCAAGACAAAGCACGTAACTGAATCGTCACCGAGTCAAATCAGCGCGTACAGCGCGTCGTAATTGCAGCCTCCGCGATCAACTTCAGAAACATTTTCAGAGCTAATTGCGGAGGCCACGCTCCGCTGTGCTGAGTACGGTGAACGCCACCTAGGTTGCGAGAACGCGTTGGTAGTGCTTCTTGATGCCAGCGTCCCTTCGAATGCTGGCATCGAGGCGTCGTAGTGCTGAGACCACCGAAGCGTTCACTGTCGGTGCGCGTTAGTGTCATAATGCAGTACTTCTCTTTTCTGCTCGTAGGCGGCGGCACCGCCCCGAGCAAGAGCGCGGGTACACGGAGGAGTGTTAGATATATAAGGCGCGTCTGTGTAGCTCTCTGCAAATGCGTTTGTGGTGCAATGGGTTAAACGCTCGGCGATCTATCGTCGCGGACCGAGAGGTCGTGGGTTCGATTTCCAAATTTTGCATGTTTGTGCAACTTTTTCTTCTGGTTTCTTTCTTTGTATTATGTTCGTGTACATTGTAAGCTGACGTATTTCCGTGACGGAAATACGTCAGTGAAGTCTTGGTGGACCCCGGCATAAAACACTTTCGTGTTAAAATGTCGCAGCTTCACCCCAAAGGCGAAGCATCAATTGCGATAGCAAATTAGTAGAGAGCTATATGAGGTAAGGATAGTAGTTTTATCAGCTGTATAAACTTGGACATGCAGCAGAACCAGCAACGCGCAGAACTGTTGTCGACGCCGTCGGCGTTTTGCCCGCGTTCGCACCGAACGCGCGCAGCGTTGGTGACTGTTGCCGGAGCCTCTGGGGGTGGCTTGGAGGTTTTCGGCGAGATCAGAACGGGACATTCGTCGAGCAGCGTCGGTAGTATTTACCACCTTCTTGCTTCGCAACGTATTTATATAAATACGCATTTGGTGCCGTAGCTAAACGTCACCTCGCCTCCCTCCCTCCTGTCCGCGCACGGCCTTTCGCACGACGCAAGAAATCGCGCTTGCTCTCCACCGTGCGTTCGCTCCCCATGAAAGCGCGCGTCCCTCGCGCACTTTCATTTGCACATACAGCATACGGCGCTCGGCGACGATTTCATCGCCGTTGGACTTCATACGAAACCTCACGGCGACGACGACGACTACGCCAACGGCAGAAATCCGCTTGGAGTGTCCATAAAATTGCCATCGCAATAAAACTCCATCGCAAGGCCGTTTAACAAGCTTCAGGCGAGGCTGCCGCACCTAACACAAAGCAGGCGAATGTGAAGGCTGAAACCTAGCTGCATAACAACTTTGTCAAGCAGCCAGGTAGCACGTCATGTGACGGGAGACACGTGCACACGTGCGAGCGCAAATGCAGGCCCTAACGCGGTTTGTTCTATTCGCTTTATGCAGCGCATGTGATTTATCATCAATTTTCGTTTTCATTTTATGCTACGCAACGCACTCGGCACATGTACGCGCTATGCGAGCAGGATGTACCGGTTACAGGTAAATTTAATGACGCTGAAATCGCTGGGATGGCTGCAAACGGAGGGAACGGTGAAGACCATGTCGACGACGACGAAGGACCTCGAGAGGGGCCGACTTTAATTCCCTTGCTTTTATACACCAAATATAACCACCTGATTCATGGCCAATCCCCCACTGTGGGTAGACGCCACAACCACTCAGGTGAACAACAACAACGACATCAGCCGAAACAAGAAACATGTTTAAGCGGAGTGCATCGGTGGGAACGATCGGCTCATGCGATGTGTGAAGCAGCTCGAGGATGCCTCTCTAGGTCCAAGTGCTACTGCGAAGCCTTACGCAGTTTTTTCTACACTTAATAAAATCGCGGTGCCGCAAAGCAGAGTTGGTTGATACCTCTGGTATGTTTTTTTAATGCGTAAGGCGTTTCTGTGCTTAACCAATGAGAAAACTTTCCGTCCGTCCCTCGCGTAAGAGACGATCGCTTTCATGATATAGCCCGCAGCAGCGAGAACTTAACCTTCGTGCCGTCTGGCGCTTCAACGCAAACGAAGCGGCAAAAACACAGTGCGCGGAGTTAACAGCAGTCGGCACTCCGTGCGCTTCGCAGATCACTTTGAAGATGCGGTCCGCGCGGCCGTGCCAGAGTACGTTTGATCGGTCCATGCCACCGCCGGAGTCCTTTGATCGATGTTCATAATGGTTCGACACGGATGGACAAGGAGCTAAAAAGTCGTAACGGCTTATGATCCGAACGTCATCAGAGCGCAAGCCGCCACATGCAGCACTTTGGTTGCGTAATCAATGCACCTTGCGCCTCTGTCCGCAGCAGTTTGTGTCGCCGCACCGCTGTCGCTTGTATTGGCCAGATCAAGTGACATGACACTAATATTGACACCGGGCTGCGTGGAGATGAGTAAGTGGCACAATGCTTACACATACTTAGACAACTGTCGAAGGAGTTCCTGCTTGATTTTATTTTGTTTGAAACCTTTACGAAGAACCAATTTAGAAGCTCTTGTTGAAAGGCTGGTCAGTAGTGGTGAATTTTTAAGAAAGAACTCGACTTTTCACTGCAATTTCCGCAACATTGCTTATCACGAAAATCTGCTTATTTCGAATTTGTTTACTGTTTTACTACTTCCAGTTAACCAGGTAATACTGTACTTCAGGTGCTAGACTCAACTGACGGAGTCGCAATGTGTTCTGAATGTAATGCCCCTGTAGACCTGCAACATGTTTTGTGCCAATGCTGCCCCTACGCGTCAGAGAGACAGTCTTTAAAGGTGGCACTACACCTGCAATGGGACTCGAGCTTGGAACTGCGGCACATTCTCGACTCATGGCAAATCACCACCTGTGCGTTAGGAACCATGAAAGCCCTGCTGACGTTCTTAGCAGCCACGAACCTTAACGAAACTTTGTAAATGTCTCTATAGGGTATGATTGTGTGTGTGTGTCAGTAACTATATGTGCCGGTAATCTTGATCACTGTAACCAGCACCCGGAGTAGCATGTCACATGAAGAGCCAGGCTAACATCTCCAGCATATCATTAAAACATGTATGTCCCTATATATATACTAATCGTAAAGTTAGTGCGGGTCCTATAGTTCAGTACTCTAAATATATTTTATTCTAATATAGTAACGTGCGAATTAATTTCGTAAGCGCCATTCTTGCTTGACCGAAATTTAGCATTTGAAATGTTCAAGGATCTCCCGGAACATCGCGAGAACATCTTTTGTATTCAAGTTCAGATAATTGCACTTCCAAAATTTGCTCATTTTTAAAGTCATTTGCTGTTTAGGTCACTGGACCAAGCTTGCTACAGACCCTTTTCTCACTGCATGGCTGCAGAAATAGAGAAAGACCACGAGGAGAGGAAAAGGCAAGGAGCCCAACCAGACGAGCGCACGGTTTGCTACATTGCACTCTGGGTAAGGAAAGTGGCGTATAAGAGAAACATAGGGAGCTACTGGGCATTGCGAATACGCGGGAATGCCTTATACGGTAACTCAATACGGTACCCTTCAAAAATGCACTAGTGCGAGAGAAAATATGCAGTTGTGGAAAAATCGTACGTTGGCGTACTTACGTCTTAGAGCCCATGTCTCAAGGTTGAGAAAGGCGCGCAACGTTCGTAGCAGGCCCATTCGGCAATCTGGGCTCACGCCGGCTCGCAGCAGCTTCACCTTCACAGAAGTCGGCACGTTGGCAAACCCATGGCCCAACGCAGCTCGTAGCATGGACACGTAGTCAGTGTTATTCCGATCATCACCAGTAGTCACGGTGCTTGGCGTAGCTGTCACCACACCATCGCCGATGGAAGAGTTTGTCCCATTCTGCGCCAGTGATCCCTGAGCCAGTAGCAAAAGTAAGGCGCTCTTCATCACGGCTTCCATCCTAATGTGTGATAGCAGGTTGATGCAGGTCGAAGCTCTCCAGAAACGAACAGAAGAAGCAGCACTTTCCCTGGTGCTGTTAGTTTCTTCGTGATTGCAGAGCGTGATTCGAGTGAACGAGGTACCACTGCGGTTAACTTACGGGCGCTACGTCTGCGTTAAAATATCTTAATGTGTAGACAGATATCCGGCCCAAGCATCAAGTGATATTCAACGAACCAGCCGCTTTTAAGAAATAAGGTTTCGGTGCAAGGAAAAAACTCGAGGAGGCATCACCGGGGAAGGTACAAGAGATGTTGCACCTGAGGCCCGGATTCCCGCACATATATGGCGAGGCATATCTTTTCATCACACCCACCTGGAGTAGCACGGTAGATGTGCCACCACGTAAACATCTCCCTAATTCATTAAAAACCCTTTGCATGTTTCTCTCGGTCATACAGCGTACAAATCGAGAATATCAGCAAGTTGCAAGCGCATCGCGCGGAATCGTGGTAGGCATATCATAAAGGAAGAGCGTGCAGACATTCAGTAAGCAACCGCGAAAAGCAATTTGGCAAAAGCAGCTCTCGCCTTCGGCTTTCACTTTCCAGAAACTCCTCTGTTGGAATATTCCAGTGCCTCGCTTCAGACTTCATTTAAGGCTTAAGAACGACGTACTCACTCTCACCTCGGCTATTGACAAACTTTTCGAGGAATTTCGCCATCACGCTATTACTGTCCAAAACGACAACCTACCAACATTTGCTTTATTTTCGCTTGACCGCAAGGCCTGTGTCGGCCTCAACACAATATGAAAACATGATAAAGAACATTTTCCTTGCACTTCACTCGTCGTTACCCGCTCAATAACGCAGCAGATAATTTATTATGCTCTGTGTGCTCACGAGCGCAAAAGTATTACCGGTGTAAAGATACGTACATATTGCAGCCAGGCCACTTCCTTGCGTCAATCGCAGTGCTTCCGCCATGTGTCGAAATAATTGGTTGATAATGCCCCGCGACCTTTTTGGACACGTGTGCTCTCAGAGCTGCTTGATTAAACGGTGTCAGCTTTCCTCATTACTGTGCGGGTGTGCGTCTCCAATACTTATTTTATTTTCATCGTAGCCTCGCGTTGGGCCTTCGTGACGATAAAATTTTTATGGTGCCCAACACGGCGAAACGATGAGAAGAAACGGCTGCTCACGAAAGTTATCTGCCTGCAGTTTGGTCTCTCAATCTCGAGTGGATGTTTTTTATTGTCGTGGTATACATGACTCGAATAATTGTGATACAGCGCCTGCAAGTACAAAAAGAAAAATATGCAGATCTCATGCAATCTGGGAATCGATGTAAGCGAAGGTTTCTGTGCTGTTTGCATTGATTGACGACAATTAACGGCGATGTTGGCGACGAATGTGTAATTTCTTCAGCGTTTCGTCGAATACGAGAGTGGTGAGTGGGCGTTAAACGTTACCTCGCGTGTACCATTGTTGTTTGTCGGCGTAGCAACCAGAAAACACAGGGAGAGGTGTTTGCTTGACGCGTTGTTGTGCGCCTTCTTCATAATCTTTGAGAGGATTGAGCATAATTGTTGCCTCACATGGTACATCGCATCGTTGCAGAAGTGTTAAACTTTAATTTAATTATGGGGCTGTACGTGCCAAAACCACGATCGGATTATGAGACACGTCATAATGACATACTGCGGATTAATTTTGACACCCTGGTGTTCTTTAACGTGCATCTAAATCTATGTGCACTATGGTTGTTGTATTTCGCTCTCATCGAAATGCGGCTGCCACGGTCGGGATTGAGCACACGACCTTCAGCAATGCCATCGTCTTCAAGCTACCTTGGCAGGCACATATTTGTTTATTTGACGTGCGAACACTTCCGTAGTGCCGCCTAGACCTTACGGTTATTTGATACGGTTTTGCGTCTACACGCCCTGCGTCAGTTGTTCGTTTGACAAACTTGCACCGTGTTTATTTTTCATAAATAGTAGAGATATCTTCAGTGTTCCCGCAAGCGCTCTTTCCTTGCCTTCTCAGGTCATCTTTGCTCTCTACCATCCTCTTCCCCTGTATCAGAACTGCGAGAGTGGCAAGGCTGTTATTCCCTAATTTCGCGACTGCGTCGATTCTAGCCAATCCGCATGTACCTCCTCACCCCCCTCCTCTAAGTTTTATCTACGTTCCCTCTTTACTTGGACGTTAGTACAAAGGTAAGCACTGCAGTTTCTGCAATGCCTTTTTTTTTTGGGGGGGGGGGGGGAGGGGCACGGATAATTGCAGTTGTGAAGAGGCTAATGTGGCGACACCCAGGGGGCTCCAGAGGGGATTTTGCACGTGCCACGCAATGGAAAGGTCTAATCGAGTTTCTCGTGTCGCCTTTACTCTCTGCCATGCTCCTGCTACTTATATGCATGCTCTTAACCACCCCCCGAGGCGGCGTGAGGAGAAGCAGCAGCAGCAGCAGCGAAAGTGGAAGAACGAGACCAAGAAAGCTGCGCTTTAAAGAGCTCTATATTGAAAAGCAAAGCTATTTGCAGGCGTGCGTATAACCGTGGACATGCTACTATGCATAGCGAAAGATGATTAAAACATATTCTAGACGAGAGTCAGAAAATAATAATGGTAGAGTTGAGGAAGACGTTTGAGAAATCTGATTATGGAATTCACTGCTGGAACGAAGGTGAGAAATTCGGGTCTTCATATATCAAAGCTTTGCGAGAAGGCCAATTTATTAGGCATATTCCAGTATGAATGTAAAGTTCGCCGCTGCTTTCGAGGGCAGGGCGCATGACCTAAGGGCCCTCGTACCGTTAGCAGAGCGTGACAAATCACGTACATTTGGCGCTCAAAATGAAGTCACGCGTTGCGGTACGCAGGGAATACAAGTAATATCTGTTCAACTGTCTCTAAACTACCAGGGGTATCACAGTAGGGTTCGGTGGTTTGATGGTATCATGGCGCGGGGAGCCATAGGCATCGCTGATATATGTTCGTGCATACAACGTTCATTCTAAGCCCGTGGTATGTTGTTTCTAATGAGGTGGTAGACATGAAATTCTGGTTCTTACTTTTGGGACAACGACAGGTGTTCTTTTGACACAATGAGTACCAGTAATGCATATCATATTTATTAAGTTTGTTTCTAACGTGCGCCCTCGTTTGCCGCAAATATTATTCGGAAACACGCGTTCGATCTCTGTACAAAGGCGCTTCTTGTACGTTTAAGTTTTATAAAAGGTAACGAGACACTGTGGATATTTGCAAAGCGCCTACATATGGAAATATCTGAATGCCTGCGGCTGTAAATACCATTCAGAGTCTGCTGTGTGTGAGATCCGATTTCGCAATCAACATATTTAGCAGCAAGCGAGGTCGTAAGCCAAGCTAGCATTACCAGATACTACTCAGAGTACCTTATCAATATATTTTCTATGCAGCCCTCACAGTAAATACAATATATTCGGCTGCAGCAACACATTTATTGGACAGTGAAATAAGCAGATCCTCTCTCCTGATAATCACGCGTGTATCATAATAAAGCGGTGCATTTATGCGTCTTTAACGCAAAAAAAATGTTTTCATTTTTTACAGTGTGAACCCCACACTTCGCACTGCAGTTCGCAGTGTAATTTTTATATCAATGCGTCTTGTATATGAATCCGGCCACGGCGGCCCCAGGTGCCCAGGTGTTGGGCACCATAAAAATTTTATCTTCACGAAGGTCAATAGCCGAGGTGAACTAAAATTAAATTATGGGATGTTGCGTGCCAAAACCAGTTCTGATTATGAGGCACGCTGTAGTGGGGGACTCCGGAAATTTGGACCACCTGGGGTTCTTTAACGTGCACCTAAATCTAAGTACACGGGTGTTTTCGCATTTCGCCCCCATCTAAATGCGGCCGCCGTGGCCGGGATTTGATCCCGCGACCTCGTGCTCAGCAGCCCAACACCATAGCCACTGAGCAACCACGGCGGGTACCCTGGTTAAACTACTGACAGCGTGTCATCCTAAGCAGCTAAGGCCGCTGGACTCCTGGACTCAGGGGACCACCTACTGCAGAGTGGAGGAGCTACCTACGCTCGTGTGCACTTTTGCATAACGTACATTCTCTCTCTCTCTCTCATCCTAATTGCTGGTTATCGTACGCAGACATAAGCAGTGTTGAAACGCACACCAGACTAACATTGTAGCAGATGAAGAATTAGGACGTGGCTTTCATTACGATTATGTACTCTCATTTGCTTCACCAGCGTTACATTCAACATCAGGATTAGAAAGGACAAAGTCCAGCAAGTAATCTCGCTTCTCTATCAGTGCACTGGTGTGCACTGATAGAGAACTTATACACCACACACAGGAACACCTTTTCTGGTTTTTGTCAGTCACCAGTACAGGAAATGTATCTTTTCTTTTTCGTTTCTATGTGCACTTCTTTAAATTGAAAAGTCATGCCGAAGGTAGCGTCATCTGTCACCGGGCCCTGACACACGAAAATTGTAGCATGTCTGGTACTCCAACTTGCGTGTGAAGGAGGAGTGTTATTCACTCCAGCTTTGTAGCAACGAAAGTTCCACACGATCAGCGCTAAGCTACCCAATCACAGGTCCAGGAACTAGCGTACTGCGTTGCAAGTTTTGAGACGGAGTCTAGACCTTCGTTGGTAAATGCGCTTAAATACGCTCTTTAACAGATGCAGCAAATGCCACACGTTACGTGCAAAAATAACGCTGTGCTTGTAAATGTTCTAATATGAAATGACACACTATACTAGCCGTAACTGAGTCCACGAGAGGTTTTACGTCATCTCTTCTGCTTTCGTCTGTGAAACAATTCCGCTGACGGCCAGGAGGTAGGGCTTAAAAAGTGTAGTAGTCCTTGAAGTATTGCAACTCAAAGGAAAAGGGGGTCTGACAAATGGAAATCCTTTTTTGTATTATTCGCGTGAAAAGATTATATATTTAACGACAAGCGAATGATCTCAATATTATGAAAACAATTGCACTCGTTCTAGTGTATTCCAGTGTATCGAGAATGCACAAAACACGCCATCGATATTAATACACATTTCTCACTTGAAATTACACGCGCTGTGGTTGCTTAATGGTTATGGCGTTGGGCTGATAAGCAAGGGGTCACGGAATCAAATCCCGGCCATGGCGGCCGCATTTCGATGGGGACAAAATGCAGGAAACATCCATGTACTTAGATTTAGGTGCACGTTAAAGAACATCAGGTTGTCCAAATTAATCAGGAGTCCCCAACTACAGCGTGCCTCATAATCAGATGGTGGTTTTGGCACGTTAAACCGCACAATGTAATTTTTATTTCAATAGAAATGGTGTCAGCTTTGTACAATTGATAATCTTGAGGAATATGACAAGTAATAACCGGTATGACCCAAGGAAGCAGTTCGCTCTATATAGGGCGCGGTTTTAAACTAGAACAGAAATAAAGCAGGGAGTTGGTTAGGAAAAGGTTTCTCGAGAGCGCGCGAGGGTGCTATTGTTCTATTTTGCCGTTATGTTTCGTTTCAATGCAAATTCCCGCACTGCCTTTGATGTGCTTTACGTGTTGTAACGATCATCAAAGGAGGAAGACGGACTTCGTGAACGAGTGCCATTACTACAGCTAGGGCCTCTTTTTCAGTAGTCGGGTAGTTGATCTCTGCCTTGTTGAATTTGTACGAGTAGCACCCAATAGCTTTAAGTCGTCGTTTGGCGGGGTCGTTCTCGTCCTTTTGGTATAGTACCGCGCCTGTCCCGTAATGTGAAACGTTAGTGTTTAGTTCAAATAGCTTTGTGAAATCTGGAATCGTGTGTACTGGGTTGACGATCAAGAGGGAACCTGTGTAATGATCATCAAAGCAGGAAGATGGACTTCATGAACGAGAAGAAAGAAGAACAGGGCAGAGAAGAAGACATAAGTCTCTATGACTGTGGCAGAATCAACGGAACACCGTGACCGGTGTTCCGTTGATAGGGGCTACCCTGAGACCCCACCATGATTTTCAATAAAGATGTAACCACCACCACCACTACACGTGTCAGGGTTTCTTCACTGTCAAGTGGTCCTTTCACTTATTGCACGCTTTATAATTGTGAAAACGCCAATGACATACTAGAAATAAAAGAAATTATAAGCGAATGAAAGTGAGGTGGACCTAGCTGAGACCATTTGGCTACCTTGTAATAGGGAAAGAACAAAAAGGGATTAAAAATACGCCATTGACCTAAGGGCATTCAAGGAAGAATGTATAACACGTTCTGATAAGGTTTCTAAGTTTGAGCAGCAAAGATGCACGTTGTGGATAACTATTAACAACCATCTTGAATACGCGCCTTTCGGCATAGACAATTTACTTGAGCATGGGGTGACGCGTCATCACAGCGATCAGCTCCGAAAGCTTTACTAACCTTCTTTATTGACACTGATAATCTATTTATGTATTGATAGTTAGTGAGACCTTGGGTGTTGAATTATTGATTTTTTATTCTTGATTTGATATTCATCTATATTTTATTTGTGTTTAATTGGAAAAAAAATCACAGGCCGGCGCCGCACACGCAGCACAGTCGCAGCGTAAGCTGGTGGAGCGGCTCAAGAGTAGCTCCAATTTCGACACCTTCGCGACAAAGGCTCTTCGCCTCGTTTTGACGAGAAGGATCTGAACTGTCCGCCCAGCGTCGACGGCGAGCTGCGGCTTGTAATGCTCTCTGCACAGCAGTCTGCTGAGCCCGATGGTGCCTGGTTTTAGCCGCGCACGTAGCTCTACGATTCGCTTCTTCAGCAACGGTTCGTACCTTGCGAGGAAAGGCCATAACGTGTACCGAAGAGGTATCCAGAATATGTGGCGCACATCTCACATCGGAATCGCGTTGATTGCACGCCTCGTCTGAATCGCTTGTCCTCGTCTGCGCCTGCGCACGCTGCGTTTGCAGGCACCTTAACTAGATGGCGCCACCACACACGAAGGCTGGGGATCGCGTTTTTTTTTTTTTTTTTGCGCGCCTCGTCTGAATCGCATCTCGTCGTTTGCAGGCGCCTAA
This sequence comes from Dermacentor silvarum, assembly GCF_013339745.2. Taxonomy (NCBI): domain Eukaryota; kingdom Metazoa; phylum Arthropoda; class Arachnida; order Ixodida; family Ixodidae; genus Dermacentor; species Dermacentor silvarum. The sequence goes on from NC_051156.1 coordinate 147,617,980, forward strand.
CTAGCCGGCGCCACCACACTGGCGGAGGCTCGGATCATCTGCGCCTGCATTTATAGGGCTTGTTTCCGCTGCCCGATCACAAGCGCTTGCGTAGCTCAGTGGTAGAGTATTTGGCTCCCACTCAGCGGGCGCGGGTTCAATCCCGTCGGGAAGTGGGTAGTTTTTTCGCATTTCCAGCGATAGTGGTTACGGTCCCACTATCGCCGGAAATGGTTACGGTCGGCAGCGGCGGCGGACACCATCGCGAACCGAAACGGCTATATTGTAATGAGCCCATAACAGCTTACGGCGTAAAAATGGCAGAATGTGCACTCTTGCTGATTTCTTTTGATATGGGCTGCTTTAGTATATTTATGAAATGTGCTTTATGACCAAAGCGTTTTTCCATATGCCTCATGTTGTCACCCTTTCATCATTGTTTTTGAAGAAGCCGGTGACACAATAGTTGCCAGCATTTCCAATTTCATGATTCACAGGCAGTGGCGCATCGCATTTTCGATGATGTTTAGCAGACCTTGAAAGCGTTCTTGGCCAAAGCAGGGGGAATGCTCATCCACGCATGTTCATGCGCGCAGCGTCGTCGGTTCGGCGTCCTCTTGGCCGCTGCTTCCAATGCTGGCGTCTCTGTAATATTCGGTTATCTGGTACAGGAGGCGATCGCTGGCCTTCCTGAGAAAGGTGGTTCTCTTGATGACTGTGTTCATATGTAGAATCGGTCGTCCCTAGATCTCTCCTGACTACACCAAACACGTTCAGCGCTCGCTTGTTTCGGAGAATGCAAGATATTTCTACTACGTAATGCTCAGGAGGTTCAGCCAAAGTGATTTTCCCGAACATCAACGCACTACCCCAAGAGAGGCCTCCTCCTTGTTATATGTCTGCTCTCTCATCAAGTGTTTCTTATTGAAGCATCGATAACGCTTTGCATGTGGTTTCGCATGAGGTAAACTACAACGTTTCCAACAGAGTTGTGGTATTTTCGTGGTTATTTCGTAAGCAACACTGAAAAGGATAGCAAATATCTTTTATGTTCGTGCGCAGCAATAAGAGAGAGAGAAAGGCAAAATAGTAAGCCAGGGAGGCCCGTGAAACAGACGAGCGTCCAGTTAGCTACCCTACACTTGGGGGTAAGGGAAAGTGGGTATAGAAAGAGGAAAATATGCAGAGAGGGAGCACTGAGTGCACGTGGGAGGATGCACAGGGATTCACACTATAAGCGGTCCTTCAAACCGGCTGAGTTTGCGAAGTGTGCTAGTGCACGAATCGTTTTTTGTGCCAGTGACGTATGTGCACGTCACGGTCGAAGTATCTGCGACTCACACAAAATTGTAATAATATATTAAGGTCAACAATGTAAGTGCTCCGATCTGAGTAGTCATTTGACCCATAAACTTCCTATATAAGTGATTCAAGTCCATCACGCCAATATTCAGATCTTTACGTCGGCAACTGCGTTCCGCTGCAAATAATATTCACGGGATGGAATTCTTGCCTTTGGCAGTGCGGGAAATTACTTATGAGATAGAATTAATACTAGTCGCTGCTTCGAGGAAGGTAACCAAATGAAGCCTTACGCGCTCATAGACTATCGGATGATGTCAGCCGACTACCATATATTTCTAGAGCATGGTCACTGCATTGTAGTTTCCAAGGTTTAATAGGTCAGTGGCTTCTGATGAGGGCTATCAGATCTATTCTTTCAATTTATAACCTTGTAAAAAGGTAAGGGATTAAGCTTGTATTTCGCGTACTCACTTCTTGTATGACAAGGTTCGAGGTTCTACAACCCTCGCAAAGTTCGTAGCAGTTTCACTCTGAACTCATAAGGAACATCGGATTATTCGATGCGTCTCAGTTTCAGATACAGTGAAAGCTTCAGCCCGTACGTAGCACCCATAGCGCCCGCAGCGAAAGAAAGCGCCCCGATTGTTGGGCGACGCGTCTCAGTTTCAGAGTAGCCACAGCAAGCGCAGCGAAAGAAAGCGCTTCGTACCGTCGGAGAACTGGGCCCGCAACTACCAATCGATTCTAAAGCGCGCGGGTTGTGCAGCAACATTACGGTACTACCGGGAGCTGGGAGCGTGCGCGTGTGTTACGCTCCTGGTCTGGTAACTCTGTGTGCCTCGGAAACAGCGCCAATGCGGTCGCTATATTTCATGGTCTTCTTTCCCGTCAAATTTCGCAGGCAGTCTGGCAACAGTGACTCCACAGTCTGGCAACAGACTTCTACCACACCAGTCAGGACTTTGCCGCTGGCTACTACAAAATTACCTTAATCTGTTAACGGTGGAGCAAATAACACCTATGAGAATAAACAATAGACTCCTCCATGTTGAGAACCATTTTCCTTAGTCCTTCATTGATATTTTACTTGCAAGTACTCCACCACGCGCGCACACAAACACACACACAAAAAAATCGGCCGCCATCCCACCTTGCGAAAGTGAATGTCCAGCGAAGCTGTATCAAACAAAACACCACACATGGTCAAGCATTATATTCACGCTGTTCTTCTGGTGTCTAATTTTCGTGGTTTACCTATGGCAGTGTTACAATGAACTGAATGAGCCACTAGACGGGTCTCCCTTTTATATATGACAGCGTGGTGACGCGCTCATATATATATATATATATATATATATATATGTGTGTGTGTGTGTGTGTGTGTGTGTGTGTGTGTGTGTGTGTGTGTGTGTGTGTGTGTGTGTGTGTGCTATGCCTGATTGCAAAGAAAGAGATGCCGTTTGCCTTCGATTGTTAGCCTGGCGTTTGTTGTTTACGTCACGAAATTTTCCGACCAGCGAGAGGTATCCAGCTTCGCTGTAAAAGTTACTCGTGGCTCTGCTACCGCTACCACCAAGACCAGCGGAGCTGGGGAAAGCATAGTAAAGTAGCGGCCAACCACACACACTTAGTTTCCTGGCGCTCAGGATTTCTTTGCGATGTTCTGCGTAGTATCGCAATGACTTCAACCGGATACGTTCACAAGCCTCCGGATCTTCATTTCTTCGCCTACGCAAACTCTCGGCTAGCCTCCATCTAAACTCGTGATGTTCTCTTCTGCGATGCTTGGTTTCAGCTTCCCTGACTCTCGCTTCACTCTTGTTGCACCTTATCTGATCTTCAGATCAGGTGCAACGCTGTAGAAGCTACGCAAGAAGTACGGTCACCAAAGTTCATCCCTCCGCGCGTTCCGTCTAAGCTTCGCTACGCGCCAGCGGCGTTTACTCTCGCAAGCATGCACGAGAGGCTGCCGCGTCAGGCTACAAATAAAGTACAGCCAAAAGCAAATTGATCTAAAAGAACGTGTTAGCGGCCGTTTGAGTACACGTTTTGTTTGTTTCTAATGGTAAATTATTTTTTTTTCATTCAGAACTGCGCCTATATTAAGACCATTTGCACAAAATCGTTCAAAAACACTGAACTATTTCTATGTGAGAACCACTGCAAAAAATATATCTAGCCTCTAGCTATCTCTAAAAATATCTCTAGCACCTAAGGTATGAAACGGAGTTTAGTGTCCAGTTGTCTGGTCGAAACCTGCCGAGCCGCGGCCAGAGGCATCGGCTGGCTGCAGCTCTACGCATCATACTAGCAGATGCCTTCACTCCTCCTCTCCACCTAGCATCCGGTACGCTGCGCGATGCTATTTTTATACTATGCTGTCGCTCTCTCTCCGCTCTGTTCCCCCAGCTCGGCACAGTTGGTATGGGGTATGGAGTTTTGTGTTTACGCCACAAAATTTTCCGACCAACGAGAGGTGTACAGCCTGGCTGTTAAACCCCCCCAACGTCAAGGTTCAACATCTTCAGCAATGCGTCAACATTAGAGGTGCACCGAACTCATCGTGTAGCCACTTCACGTCTCAGGGTTGGCCGCTGAGCCTTCTAGACAACCTTGGCAGCCTCTCAGATTTGTGGTCTTGTTCACGTTTTTATGTGCATAAGGCTTGAAATGCCAATGAAAGGCTGCGGATGAAGTGGTGGTGAGCATTTTGAGCAGCTGCACGGCGGCGATTGCCATTCGTTCGATGCAAAAATCTTGTTTGTGCCTCTTGCATATGCGTGTATGTGAGCATTCAACTTTAAGATGGAATCCGGCATTGCGTTCTCGGTACAAGTACTGTTACAAGTGCTTCTTAACGGCAAAAAAAAATGCACACGATTCCTAATGTCGGTAATCACCTATGCATCATATTCCGCCTATTGTTAAAGTTAAAATGCTGTAATTTTCGCGCTTTTACGGTCGTCACAGTTTATTCCTCTGCCATTGATTCTTTTTTTTGCTACAGAGTTTTGGCGGGCGTTCTGTGTTTCGCTGACTGTACTTGCCATTTTATTTTTATGTGTGTCTATTATGTTTTCATTCATTGCAATATTAACGGCGATATAGCACTGATCAGCTCCAAAACTTGACAAATCGTCATTTTCGCCGATTGAATCGGCATGGACTGAGATGCCATAGCCCAGGTGTTTCTTCAGAATATAAAACTTGGACCATAAAGTTTAACACTGAGTTTAACATCATCAGTTGAGAATATTGTACACTAAATTGAAAAGGCAACCATTTACGAATAAGCAAAAAAATGCTCCAATTGCTGTGAAACTGTGAACAGTGAACATTTGCGCAGCAAAGAAAACTTAGTTTATCAATGGCATTCTCCAGAAATACTCGAGCAAAAGCTGTAACTTTTTGAGTCAGTTTCTTGGGAAAGACTTAAAGCAATACACCCCAATAAAAATTTTGTACAGTGAAGCTCAAAAGGGCAATCAAAGGGGCTACAGGAAGGATTCGAAAGGTACACAGTGATGCTGTAATGGGCGTCCTCAAGTATCCCCATTGCTTTTAGAGCCTACGTATCATCCTCACATTTATTCAACAACTTATGCTATAACTCAGAACTATAACTCAAGATCACCTTACAAGACGCTTTTTTTTCTTGCAATTGTTAGCTGCACGCTTTTTAACTTTCTCGCTTTTTTTTGTCTTTACTTTCCCCACTTCATTCTGTTGTGCATTCGGTGCCTGATTTTTTTGAAGAGTCAATAAAGAAATTAATGATTTGGTGCAACGTACATTTCTAGTACGAGCACCTCGTTTTACCATTGTTTTACAGACAAGCTTGAGGTGGCTTCAGTTATTTCGAATTTCCAAAACGCAGCCTCTGAGATCGACAGTTCTTATTTAGAATTTTTATTTATTTTGAATTGACTGTCACTAAGACGAACTTCAGCTCAAGGCCAACTTCAATCTCTTTATTCAAATACACGCGAAACGCAGCAATGCCTAAAAGAAAAACGATATCACAATTGTGTAAGCAGCACTAAATATTTCATTTAAAGTGGACACAGCTGATGTAATAATGACTACTCTGATGTATACTGCTAATTTCGGATTACGACATTTGCAAAACTCTCATAAGCATTGTGACAATCTCATATCAGATCCCAATTAATAAATCAAATTTGACCAGTTTAGATGAAATACTCCGTGCGGTGCACACAATTGGGATATCGTTATTGTATCGCTGAGTTCAGTGTCGGGGAAACACTTAAACAACACGTCACACACTGCAAAGGTGTTAATGCATAGTTCTGGTTGACATAGATAACATATCGCATTGGAGGAGGCCTGCCAGCGAAAATTCTCGGCGTGTTAAGCGTGCCAAGATTTCGAAATGGCTTTCCTGAAACGCTTTTGCAACAAATTGTGCTTCAGCAGCACTCTAAGCATTTAGCATGTTTATAAGTGGATATGAAAAAAGAAAAAGCCAGGCAAAATGCACCTTAACTACGCACATAAATTAGCTACGGCGTGCGTCTTCCTTCGTATTGGGCAATCGGGCAGCATAATAAACATACACTCGTTATTATTTTGCACTTTCGAAGGTCAGTACGTACACCAACAGGTGTCTGTGTCTGATGGAGAACGAGAATAAACATCTTTATTATGTAAATGCAGCTTTGGAGATGCGTTTTGCTTTATTTTTTGTGTGACAACGCAGAGGCGAGTGCCAAATCTGTTATTAAAGAGTTGACGCTTACCTTTATTAAAGCATCCATTGACTGCTCCATCTATATTAACCAGGGTTGCATCAAGGCGGTCCTTCAAAAGCTGTGGATATCTCAATTATTATACCAACAGAATTGAAGAGTTGTCTTTGTCAGATTATCGATATGCTTTGAATTTAAGTGCTTATATCAATAAAACTTTATAATATTTTTCTCATATTGTGATAAACTTCCAGATATATTTACAATACATACTTGAATTATTCGAGAAGCCGGATGAATGCACTAATCACTGTTTTTCCTCAGTAATTGTCTGTTTTCTCATTTTAGTTATGAAATTCTGCATTCTGTATCGTAAGAGGGCGCGTAAGCCGAAGTCCTCAATGGTTTTTGTCAACCGACCAAATATACCGCAAGTACTCGAACGTACGTCAACCTTTTTTTCCCGGACATGTTGCCCAAAAATGAGCTACCGATGTATATTCGTTACCAAAGAATCGCGATCTTTACTCATGAACAAAGCTAGCAAACGTACAGAGCTAACGGAGTTCCTCCAGCACGCCTGCCGGAAAGCCAGTCTGGAGATAATTCCGAATGCCTTGAAGAAACGCTACATATCCTGTGCACTCGACGGCACCATGGACGGCGTCGTTTGGGGTGCCTAGGACGCCTGCGGGGTGTCAGAAGAAGGCGACGTTTCTGGCAGTTTCGAAGAAGGTAGCACCTTGTGGCATCTGCTGGCGAGATTAGCTGATCTTGCGGTAAATCAAGGGGCATCATGTTAGAAGTTTCTGGTTTTTCTAAAGAGCATATGGGCCGACCTAATTTAAAGAATATTTTTTATTTATCGGCGAGTTCAATATATAGTGGTCAACCTATATTCGAGAAAATACTGTAATAGTTTCGAAACACACGTGGGCTACAGTGCCTACAGAAAAAAAAATTGGTGGCTCTCCCACGATCGAGAGTAGATGTAAGCATGAAATGGCTACCATATGGCGTCTTTTGCCGTGTATAGTTACATTTGGTAGGCTGCTGTGCACTAAGAGTACATGTGACCTACTTGATGATGATGACTACCCAGGTATGCCACTGCTCCTTTATTTTCTGGGTCATTACCGTCGAACACTCATGCCGCAATGTACAGGCCACTTGCTTCCGACAGCGGTAACGCCAGCATTGCAGTATGCGGCGGCTGCGCGCTTGCAAAACCAACTTGTGCAACTCCGGAATACAAAGTGGCGTACGACACCAGTTTCAAGGCTTCTTGAAATGTTGTGTGTGACAGATGTGCCTCCAGGAACAGGTACTACAAAAACATAGACAGTCGTTTTTTTTTCACCTCATTTGCCTTCTACAGTGAAGGATTTTCATTGGCAATATGAGTGGGGCATTCTACCTACAATACACAGGCTTGAACGCTTGCATATGGTAGCGAATGATAAATGCAGACATTGCGCACAAACAGGGACCAACACGCATGTTGTAAAGGAGTGCGTTGTAGCACGCACATTCTGGAAGCTGCTTACAAGAATATTTGGAATATCCGTCGTAAGGGGACTACGGCAGCGTGATAGGTTTGCGAGGCTCGTCTACTACAGCGTTAGCTACGTTTTGTGGTGCTTCCGCAACATTGCAGAACGATCCCGGCAGCCAAATAGAGCAATGCACCCCCGAGTGCGCAAACTACGGGTGATAATATAGGGTCATCTTGAAGAAAAGCTGTTCAAACTCGGTGAAGCCGAGTTTCTTCACCACTGGTTTACGTGGTACCTAACCGTCTCTCGAGGCAAACATTTGCTACAGTCAGAGAAATGGCCAAATTTTGTTTGCCTGAGTACAGACTGTACTTGTGCACATGTGTGCCTCGGGTGTCACTCATGAATTCGGGGCTGGCATTCATGCTTTTGCATGTACACTGTCATAGTGGTTTTTGATGTGTGGCAAAGCTAGTGTCACGCAGACACGATTTACTATTTTTATTGCTCATGCGTATTGTTTATATCAAGTACGATGTACGAGTATTGCATGTGCGGTAATATACGTTTATACAACAGTTGTACCCGTGCCTACTGGTAAATAAATTTCCTTGTCAACATGCCGGCATGTTCTCGTTTTGAGTGCCCGGATAACGGCTCTGGCTTTTGGCTCAAGGTCACTTGAAGATCGCTGACAACGGGAGCTTAAATCATGTCATGGTTAACTTTCTCTGCTCTCGGAACCTGCCTGAGGAGTTCTGGTTGTATCCGCTATATATTCATCTAAATTTTATTATTTAACTAAGCACAATATGATCAGCTTGCGAACGTTGAAACACCCGTGAGTGCATAACTCTATTACATTTATATACCTCTGACCCGGCATTAGGTAGGGTGTTAGGTAGGGTTAAGTGCAGTGACCATAGGGTATTGAGGTCTAGGGCTTCTTGTAATTTGAAGAAAGAAAGAGTAAAATCAGTAGAGGAGAAACAGACCAACCTACGCGTAGTAAGGAAAAAGGTAGACCAATTGAGGCTGGTGCTCGCGAACAAATACGGAGCTTCAGAACCGGAGGATGAAGATAACATAGAGGTAATGAACGAAACCTTAACTAGGCTTATCTGAGGAGCAGCAATTTAAGTGGGAGGTAAGGTACCAAGGCAACCAGTAGGTAAGCTCTCCCAAGTAACAAGTGACCTAATAAAGAAACGACAAAATATGAAATTGTCAAAATCAAAAGATCAGATTGAATTCGCGGAACAGTTAAAGCTTCTCAACAAGAAGAAAGTCAGGGATATTCGAAATAATAAGATGGAAAGGAATCAGCAAGCCGTAAAATATGGACGCAGCATGAAATCAGTGAGAAGATAACTTGGCATAGGACAAGGCAAGGTGTATTCGCTGAAAGATAGGCAGGGTAATAACATCAGCAATTTTGATGACATAGTAAAAGCAGCGAAAGAATTTTATACTGACCTGTGCAATACCCAGATCAGCCAAGCTACTTTCAGTCAAAGTAGTCGATACAGGATACAGAGGCTCTTTCTATAAATAGCGATGAAGTTAGAAGGGCCTTGCAAGACATGACCCGGGGAAAGCGGCTCGACAAGACGGAATAACAGTCGACTTAATAAAAGACAGAGGAGACATTATGCTTGAAAGCTTGCGGCTCTTTATACGCAATTCCTCACGGGTTCTAATGTACCAGGGAACTGGAAGAATGCCAACATTATACTAATCCTTAAGAATAAAACAATTATAGGACCATTAGCTTGCTTTCAGCATTGTATCCAATATTCACCAAGATAATCTACAATAGAATCAGGGCAACACTAGATTTTAGTCAACAAAGAGAACAGATTGGCTCCAGGAAGGAATATTCTACAATGTATCACATCTATGTCATCAATCACGTAATCGAAAAATCTGCGTACTACAATAAACCCCTCTATATGGCTTTCATAGAATATGAAAAGGCATTTGATTCAGTAAAGAAGCCAGTACTCATGGCGGCATTGCGGTGTCAAATAGTTCAGGAGGCATACGTGAATATCTTGGCAAATATCTACAAAGATTCCACAGCTACCTTCGTTTTCCCCAAGAAAATGAGCAAATTACCCATCAAGAAAGGGGTCAGGCAAGGAGACACAATCTCTCCAATGCTATTCACTGCATGCTTAGAAGAAGTATTCAAGCTCCTAGACTGGGAAGGCTTAGGAGTGAGGATCAACGGTGAATATCTCAGCAATTTTCGGTTTGCAGATGACATTGTCCTATTCAGCAAAATTGGGGATGAATTGTGACAAATGGTTGAGGACCTTAACCGAGAAAGAGTAAGAGTGGGCTTGAAGATTATTCTGCAGAAGACAAAGATCATGTTGAATAGCCTGGAAAGGGTACAAGAATTCCGGATTGCCAATCAGCCTCTAGAGTCTGTAAAAGAGTGCGTTTATCTAGGTCAGTTACTCACAGCGGACCGTGATCACGGCAAGAAAATTTACAGATGAATAAAATTGCGTTGGAGTGCATACAGCAGGCATTGCGAAATCCTGACTGAGAGCTTACTACTGTTGTTGAACAGAAAAGTGTACAATCATTGCATTCTACCGGTGCTTGCATATGGGGCAGAAACTTGTAGATTAACAAAGAAGCTGGAGAACAAGGTAAGCACCGCACAAACAGTGATGGAACGGAAAATGTTAGGCCTAACCTTAAGATACAGTGAAAGAGCGGTGTGGACCAGAGAACAAATGACGATACCGATATTCCAATTAACATTAAGAGAAAAAAATGGAGCTGGGCAGTCCATGTAATGCGTAGGATGGATAACCGGTGGACCATTAGAGCTACAGAATGGGTACCAAGAGAATGGAAGTGCAGTTGAGGATGGCAGAAAACTAGGTGGGGTGATAAAGTTTGGACATTTGCAGGCACAAGAGATGGAATCAGCTAGCGCAAGACAGGCGCAACTGAAGATCGCAGGGAGAGGTCTTCGTCCGGCATTGGGCATAAAAATAGGCTGATGATGATGAAGCCGGCATTATGTTTACACTATGAAACACAACATATTTGTATTCCGCTTGCCCTATTAGAATTCCAAGCACACCTTGGCTGCCGGTTGCACATCCTGAACTAAGAGTTCCTAGTACAGAATAATTCGAGTAGGTTACCCCGCTTGTCATCTTGTCTGCACGTGTCGTAGTTACCGCAGCGGCTAACGGAGGGCGTTAGGGCCTTGCAAGCGGCTGGGTGTCTCAAAAAGTGTAAAGCGAAAACGAGCGAAACGCTTCGCGCCAACGGTTGGCTCGAACGAACCTTCCGCGCATAGCCTTGCTTGACGGAGCTGGCCATTCTCACTATAGACGTCTGAGAGCATTTTTACTTATTTATTAGTTACCTGCATCGCCCCGTAGGGCCTTACAGCAGGGAGGTTACAGACTTTACTAAATACATGAACGAATTATTACAATGCGTGGAAGAAAGAATCATTTTCTGTGATGTATGCAATGCGCGATGGCAAACTGTTCCAATCTCGAACAGTTCTAACAAAAAAAGAATAACGGAAAACGTCACCCCCTACAAGAAAATTGCCTGACCTTCAAACAGTGGTCCAGTCACTTAGATATGTAGTGTGGTGCCTGGATATATTGTTCGCGGTTTATACCTGTTTTATAATACTAAGTATAGTGGAAAATTTTTTATCTGCTATGCCTTCTACGATACTTCAGCTCTTGCCATTTAAGTTTATGTTTGCTTTCTGTCATACTAAGCTGCCGGCTATAGTTACCAAGAACAAATCTAACTGCCCTATTATGCATTTTTTCTATTTTAATTTATTTATAAGCTCAGCTGTGTGTGGGTCCCAACAAACACATCCATATTCAAGTATTGAACGTACATGACTGAAATACAGCTGTGTTTTTAAGTTACTCGGTAAATGACTAAAATTGCGCCGCAAGAATCCCAAAACTGATGCTGCCTTATTTCCAATATAGTTAACATGCTTGTTCCAGCGTAAATCAGAAGTAAGAAACACACCTAGATATTTAAATGCCTTGCTTATGTTTAGAGTAAAATCATGAATTCTATACCTGTACGGATGATTAGCACGTTTTCTTGTGAAGGTGACGTGAACATTATTATTTATATTTATTGACATATCCCAGCACACACACCATGGTCTGCTATAGTATATTTAAGTCAACTTGCAGGATTTGTGAACCGGAAATGGAATCTACGACTCTATAAACAACACAATCATCGGGAAATATCCTGAATAAAGACTGTATACCAATTGAAATATCATTAATGTACAACAAAAATCACATCATCTCACCCTACGGGCAACCATGGTGGGATGCGAAAGCATCGCGGGGGGTGCGCATCGAGTTTCCGTTTCGTTTCACTTGGCAACACAACCCAATGAAAGTTAGAGTGAGAGAATGTATTTAGAAGAGAGGAGACGTTTGTACGGGGTTGTTGCGTCTTTATTTAGAGATCGTACGTGATTCCTAGCGTCGGTGCGCGCGGTATCTTGAAGACGATGGCTTTGTGGTCGGTGAAGTGTAGCGTCAATGGGTCTTGCTGCAAAAGGTCGAGTTTGAAATTTGCGAAGACGAGGTCTATGCACGTTCCCCTGATGGTGGTGGGTTGCTTGTGATCTTTAGAAATATATCGCAAAGAGTATACGTCCTTCATGTGCTGCACCAGCCAATCGGTTTTCAGTATGTCTACGTTGAAGTCCCCTGCGAGTATGAAGGGCGCGTGTCTGTAGGTCTTGGTGTACTCTACCATCTACGCTTGTGATCTTGGGAAATGTGACTGTAATGGCCTCGAACGTGTTGCTGCTCTGGCCGCAGACTCGCGTTGCCTCGTCGCTTCGGGATCGGGAGCTGCCGCTCGACGCTGCCGTTGCGCTTCGACTTTCCGAGCCCGGAGTTCGGGGTCGGCTTGATAACGCTGACGTTCCACTTCGGCGTGCCGAGCCCGTGTTGCTTCCGTAGAAGTTTCCTGCCGACGTTGACGTTTACGTTCGGCTTCCCGAGCCTTCCTCTGCTCCGCGGCGGTGGCGCTGCCGCTGCAACTAGCGCCGACGTTGACGTTGTTCATGGCGTTTCGCACATCGTTGCACAGAGAGAGAATGACGGAAGCACAGCGAACGCGCGCTTTATACTGCGCCTGCGACAGTTGCGCCGCCTACCGGCGTACCCTTAGAGAGAGAGGGAGAGAGAGTGAGAGAGAGAGTTATATGCAATGATTTGCTGCGCCACACCTGTGGCGGAGAGGGTGAGAGGGGAGGAGGAGAGCGCACACCTGCGTAGGAGAGGAGAATGAGGGAGAATTGCGCATGCCAGTATGGGTGCGGGCGCCGCAGAACGGACACTGCCCCGAGCATAAGATGCTCTCGCATCTAAAACAATAGTGGCCCCAGCACTGAGCCTTGGCGAACTCCCGACGTAACTGATGCATATTGTGAAGACATACCGTTCAGAACAACAGCCTGTTTCCGCAATAACAAATATTCGGCAATCCACGCTATTATTTGACCATCCAAGTTATAAGCTTTTAATTTAGAGATTAGGAGACTGTGTGCGACTACATCAAATGCTTTCTGGAAATCTAAGAAAACGCAGTCCACAACTTGTTGCTTATCAATTGTCGAGGCTAAATCGTGTATAAACTCTACCAACTGTGTATTGCAAGATAAACCACGCCTGAAACCATGTTGGCTGGGGCTTAGGAGATTATGTTTAGTTAACATAATAGGCTTGTTTCGTCGTTCTTTAGCGCGATAGCGTTAAGGCCCCGTGCCGCATAAGATCCGGTGTCGGCGTCCGGCGCCGACCGTCGTTGGGCAAAAAAAATGGCTGTGGCTTAACTCAGTTATGCCTGGGGGTGCATAGCGAGAGGTACGGTTAATGTTATTGTTTAGCTTGGTGTTTCATTTCGTCGTTAATCCGCGGCCCTGGCACGAGATGCCAAACTAGACGACGAACCATCCTATCTGAATGCAGTCATCTGGCCGCTTCATACTTACGATGCTTCTCGAGGCGTGCGGCTCGGCTCACTGCCTCCTCTTGGTTTCGTCCCGAGGACGAGGCCTGGCTACTTTCAGTCTCTCCGACTCATTTTCCATATCTGCCGACCAATCCCACCGAACCGCCCCTTCTATATATACAATGCAACGCCGGCTCCTCCGGCGATGCAACGGCGGCAACTCCGATGCAACGCCAGTGGTTGCTAGGCAACGGCTCAGCTCGCGGTTTCACCAGCTAATCCTCTGACGTCATGCCAGATGGCGCGGCGAGCGGCGCTGCCAGCTGCGGCGGCTGCTAGGCAACGGCTCAGCTCGCGGTGCAGTCACCGACCACAGCGAAACGGCGAGAATACGTCCAATGTAGCTCCCGCTACAAAATCCTTCCGAACCCTCCTCTTCGCGTGGCGCAGAGGCGTTACTGAAACAATTGAATTCGTCAAAGTAAAATGCGCCATTAACGCAATGTACGACCTAAACACAACCTAAAGACATGGCAGCGTCGGTTTGTAATTTGAATATACGAGAAAACATTATTCTATTACTCGGAAACTCAAACAAAAACCCCTTTTCCAGCGTTTTTACCAATCATAGAGCCGCGCGGACCGCTCAGTTCATTGCAAAAACACCACGCAGATGACGCTCACCTCCGCGCAACTATCCTTTCATTTTTCGTGTGTGTATCGGGTGTATTTGGTTTTGTAGGACAGTCAAAAAGTATTTTCCAGACACGTGTTTCAACACGTGTGACAGTTGCGGCCACTAGAGCAGCTGCGGTCACTAGAGCAGTTGCGGCCACTACAGCAGTTGCGGCCACTACAGCAGTTGCGGCCACTATATACAGCAGTTGCGGCCACTAATGAGGCGATTTGGAAAGTCAGCCGAGATAAAGGTTTCTAGGTTGTGGAAGTCAACAGGGAAGTGAGAAGGTATGATGCTTTTCAAAGAGACAAAATACACTTCGATCAGAGGCTCGGACGCGAAGTGGGTTGGCGACTCGCTGGTCGTGTAATTGCTTTTTTGCGGTGCCCACGGACGCTCAGGAGGCCAGGGTAAGTAGTAATGATGACGGTGCCCTTAGTGGAACCTCTGACTAGCAGCACCGGTAACAACAAGGCAACGAGAAAGAAAAGAGCTCGCCGTGCAATAGGTTACATAAACATGCAGGGTGGTAGAAGAAAGGAAACGTGGTTAGATATTGAGGATCAGTTAAATAAAGAACAAATAGGTGTGCACTCGCTTACAGAAACGCACCTTAGAGACCTAAAAGAGCCACCATTGATGAAGAATTGTTTGGGAAGGGTGCAGCTGAACCAAATTCGAAAGAAAGGATGGAGGAGTCGGAATGCTTATACATCAGGGGGCCAAATGGGAAAGAGTAAATTAAAAGTGTCAAGAGTATGTTTGGCTATCAGGCACAGTCAGTGTAAATAAACCTTGGCTGGGCGGGACGTATTTATGTACAGGGCAAAATTGCAAAGAAAAGAATCAAGAGTTAGTGGAATGCCTAGGTGCTGATATTAAGAGTTTCGGGAATCAGGGTGAAATTGTCCTGTTGGGTGACATGAATGCCCACATACCGGATCTAGATGGTTATACCGACAACAATGGGAGGTTAATGCTAGATCTCTGTGAACAACGTACCCTCGTTATCATGAATACGGGGCCTAAATTTGATGGACAGATCACATGGGAAGGCGGAAATAGACAATCGGCCATCGATTCCAGTCTGATGACAGAAGGAATGTATGTTAAGTTGAAAGAAATGGTCATTGACGAGGCAGGGTATATCAGGAAGGGTGTAAGATTGGGCTTGTTGGTAAAACATGCTTCAAGGTAGGTTGACAGCGCAAGGCCAGCAGATGGGGCAGAAGAGAGAACAGAGTGCTGAACTTTCTGGAAAGAAAATAAACTGTTGGAAGTTCAGCGCTCTGTTCTCTCTTCTGTCCCCTCTGCTGGCCTTGCGCTGTCAACATACCTTGAAGGGTATATCAGCATAGGGAGTGACCATAAACGCATCATTTTGAATATGGGATATGTAGTTGAGAAACAGAGCAAGGAACGAAGAACGACCAGTCCAAATTTGAACGCTGAACAAATAGCAAATATAGCCACAAGAGTCGAGAAAGAACTTGACAAATGGCAAGCAAGGAGTTTGAATATAGTGAGCTCTTAAATGTAATGGCGATTGAAATGAGGAAAGAGAAGCAACATGCTTTCTAGAAAGGAAGAGGGAAGCCGAGAAGCTGGTGGAATATAAGGCGATCGACGAGCGAAAGAAAGCATCACGAGAGCACAGGCAGGCAAAAAATGCACAGTTGACGCAGGATGAAATAGACAGAAAATGGGAAATACAGTGCGGGAAAAAAAACATGGTTCAAATATTAGTTCAAGGAAACATTAAAAGTGAAAGTGAATGTTCGTTGTCGGAAATACGTGAGAAAAACAAAGCCGCACCTAGAATATATTGGAACCACATTAACTTATTAGACAGGAAGTTGGGAACAGTACAGCAACATATCCTTGACCAAGATGGAAAAAAACTGGGAGGGTACGCGGCATTAAATTACGTTCGAAAAATAACAGCCGAATCACGTTGGGGCAATGGCGAGGTATTTTCTGAGGAAAAAAAAAGAGAATGAACGAGAACCAGACGGAAAAGCAGTTGGTGCTGAATAATTTCAACTGAAAGAAAGCTGAAGGGAAAATTCCTAAACGCACAGCCACTGGCTTAGACGATTCCCGTTAGACTGATTAATGAGACCCGTTAATAATTAATGATTAACCTGCTATGACTAACTACCTCAAAGGAAAAAAAAATCAGGAAAGAAACTTTTTATGATAACTCAAAGGGAAGCTCCTTAGTTTTCAAAGCGAGATCAGGATGCCTTAGAACGTGTAGTTATAAAACGAAGTACACCAAGGGTGAATACGCATGTGCTTGCTGCGGTAAAGCTTGGGAAACGATGGAACATGTTCTACTGGAATGTGAAGAAATCTATCCAGCTGCCAGTCTAGGCTCCAATAACGCACGCGTCAGCGAACTCACCGCTAATTTCCCTTCTTTCCTTCCCTCTTCTTTCTCCCTGTCATCTTTGTGTTCCCTTTCCCCATTCCCCCGGTGTAGGGTAGCCAACCGGACGTTATTCTGGTTAACCTCCCTGCCTTCTGCCTTTCTCTTTCCTCCTCCCCCCTCTGACCTCCTTGAAACCCTTGGGTTCAGTCATAGCAGGGGAAACTAAACATGTCCGCTATAGAGATTATTAAGAGGCGGTTGGAAGTTTGGTGGCAGAAAAGTAGGGAGACCACAAACAGCGGAGACGTACAGAAACAGAGTTCTCAATAAGGGTTCAAAAAGTTTGATGCTTCGAATTATTTGTATTAGTGTGGCTTCTCAAAAATAAAGGCAGGACATTAGGCAAAAGAATAACAAGAGCTTGGTGGCGCAACCAACCACACCGTTTGAAAGAGGACGCTCATAGCATCCATCCATACAGCCATAAAGCCCCTGGAAAACTACGCAGCCAGAACGCTCGGAGGCGAAGGTGGCGTAAAAAAAAAAAAGAAACTGCGGTTGTCGGGAAGCGTGACAAGAAGTCAGGGATCTTTGAATGCTATATCGCTTTCCACACTTACAGTCAAATGTTTCTAATTTGTTTCTAATTTGGAGAGTGGAATGCCACCGATTACCTTGCGCAGTCTGAATGTAAAGTTGTTCCTGTCGTATGGGATGTAATTTGTCGCGTGTCGTAGTTTTTGTAAAGCGAACCCACGTCCCAGACATTCCTGACCGTGACTGCTGGGCACTCATGCTGATATCATGCCGAGTAGGTCATAAATGAGAAAAACATATCTAAGCGTCTCATGGGCTGATCGACCTTCTGTCCTTCCACACAGCAGCCCGATGCGGTATTCACTAGGACCGAATCACATTTCTATTTTGATTGACTTTAATGTTGAAAAAGATTAGCTACCACAATGTAATCCGTTTTTGATGAATCGTTTTGCTTCATTTATTAGAGAAATGTTTACTATATTAATTGTAGTGTGAAGTGTTTGTTTTGGGCTTGTAGACGCGGCTATGGCTGTTTGGGCCGCTAGGTATGTAACATATGCACATACGCTTCTCATATGCAATAAATACCAAGAAGAAGACGAAAACTTTAGGCCACTATCGCACGCACATATGCTTCTATCGTGCAATTGCCAAATAGTTCTGAGATGCTCACCCCCTGTGTCACATTGTGTAGAACGGGTGCGCGAGAGCGCATGCGCATGAGCCAGTTTCATTGACGCCAAATACGCAAGAATTACGTGGGCCAACTTCAATCATTTGATTAACCATTTTACGAAAGTTTCGCTGCACACATCAAAATTTCTGTTTCTTCTGCATAATGTTTTACCAGAGCGAGAGTAACAGCTTTCTTGAAAGCGAAGTTTTATTTTCGGTTTATTCATCAATTTCTTGAATTTCTGGTTGTTGTTTTGTTCTAAATTTATGCGCACATATTACGTATCAAGTGTATTGCCGCTTCAACTGTAACCATTGGCCATCGATTCTAGCGTATTCATGATAAATGTTCGTCATTGCCTGTAAGTGTGCGAGCGTGTGTGCATGTTTCATTCATGGGTAAGGGAGTGCTTTATCTCCTTAGTTTTTCCCGCCGATGGAAGGGCCGACATTTCGAACAGCAACAAATGATTCAATCAAAGCTTTTTGTGTGTAAAGTTAACTGCTGCTTCCATGAGCACATTCATCTGTGCGCACATACTGGCCCATTGCGTATGTCATCATGAGATTCGGTATGCTGTTTCAGAGGCTCCATAGAGGGCTTGTACAGACGTTAACTTGGGCTTCAAATTCTGAATTACTAACGGAGTGAAAAGCTGCATTTTTAACACCATCCTCTTTTTCTTCACCACCGGAGTGGCTGATACAAGCAGCTAGTCTGAAACACTAACGGCACCTGGCAGATTTCTTCTTTCGCAGCGCAAGAGTACGCCGTCAGCGAGACCTCGGACAGAGCTTTGACTGGCTCACCGACCCAAGCTAAAGATAGTGTCCTTTCTCTATCTCAATTTTCGCAGCGGCTGCTGTAATATCTGTATATGGCCCCCCACTAACGCACACGTGATTTCCCGTGTAAGACCTAAGGGGTATGGTTGCGTCGAAATGAGCTGAAGTGATGCAAAAACACCGCATTGAATTCCACGGCACAGTGACCTTGCTGACAGTGCTCTGAGCCCGGTCCTTCGGGACTCCGAAACAACCACATACGACCTTACCTTTCTCTTTCTCACCCCGTACCTAATTTTCTTTTATATCCTTCTGTATATATCCAGCAAAACCTTGATCACCTTGATATATGGCACGAAATGCCATCGAGCCCGGAAAGGTAAAGTTATCTCTAATAGGCACAATTCAGCACTGCTTCCGCAGAACCAGGACCACCAATGTACCGTATTTTCCGTCCGCCTATACTATAAATTTTAGCAGTTTCTCCCGAAAAGCGAAGCATCGATTGCAAAAGCAAATTAGTGGACAGCTATACGAAGTAAGGGCAGTTCTGTCGGCCGTATACACTTGTAAACATAGTCGTACTAACTAAATAACAAGCACGCGTCACGCGCGCACGAGAAAACATGAACACATCTCACTCAATGACCGCGAAAACTCGCTGTAAAAACGCTTGAGTGAGCAAGCGCGGCGGCATGCAGCAGCGAGCGAAGTGACCTCAGCGCTGCGTCCGGCATCAACGCGAACTAAGCCGCGAAAACAAAGTGCACTGCGGACTGTGTCCCCATCGCTGAGGTCTCTCAAAATACAGCGGTCTTGGCGCGCACAGGCCAGAGTGGCGACAATGAAATAAAGATAATATCGTGATGACTAAAGTAATCCAGTGCACGCGTGAAATGTTAATGCTCATTTCCTCCCCTCTTTCCTATCTTTCCTTCTATGTTTCTCTCGTCCTTTCCGAAGAGTATAGGCAGGCATTGTGCCCCTTCTGGTGGCAGTTGCCAGTCTTGCTTCTCGCTTTCTCTTTCCTGTGTATATGTTTTCAAATCAAATAATAATAATAATTTACGCGATCTTTTTGTCAAGTAGTTAAACAGACGTCCTGCTGACACAAAACCCGCCATGCTTGATAGTCGTGAATGCTTTCATGATTTCACGAGCCCTCCGAGCATCTTTTGTCTTGGAAGTGGCGACATCACCTTGTCTTGGCTTGCGCTAGCCCGACTGGCAGTACCTGGCAAACTTGCTGTATATTGTTTTGGTGCTCCTAATGACAATCGTTGGGGCAAAGCCTACTCTGCCCTAGGTGGGATCTGCTACAGGTCAGAGTGATTTTTATGTCAGCCCGTGTTGCATTTGGTAAAGGGCGCCTGGTTGTTGTTTCCTCTGACTGAATTTCAGGAGTTGGTCCGGCACTGCCACAGTAAGCACGACGGTAAGAATCTATCGCGGGCTTCGAAGCCCTCCTGGTTATAATGTTTTTGCCACACGCGGCGTTTGCTTCAAGCGTTTAGATCAGCTGGTAAAGCTGTTGTTCGAACAAACTTTGACGTAACTCACTCGGAGTGCCTCCGCCTTTATGACGTAAGTCAAAACTCATCAACTTTACAAATCTGAAAATCAGCTTTAAAACCTGACAACGCAGTCGTAAACTGCACTTGATAATACACCTAAAGGGAACAAAATTTATGTGCTATTCACTGCCTGAAATATACTGCTAAGCTGTGAGTTGGATTTATGCAAAACCCTCGTAAACATTATAACGATATTACGTAAGCTGTATACATATATAGAATTTGTCCGCTTTAGATGCTCCAACGGATCACGTTTACAGAACTGCGATAGCGGTTCTTGGTTCACAATTGCAAATTTGTAAACTCCGTGCTTCTATTTTTTTTTTCAGCAAGGCAGGTTCGGAACGGGCAAATTGGGTGTTAACCCAATAGAGTTAGGGGCCCTGTGTAGCAGAAATTTTGGTGTCGGCGTCGTTGTCCGTGAGCGACCACTTCCGAATATATTTAGGTATTGGGGGCGAGCTCAATCACTGGAAAAGCTGGCGCCGCCGTCGGCGTGACGTGGTATAAGGGACCACGTGGACAGAGTGGCAGCGTCGGCTGCTTCGGAAGCGCCGAAGCGAGCTGAAAACGTAAGTTTAAATCCCCCCCTGCGTTGCGGTTCTGATTAAGTGGGAAGGTTTTCCCCCTTCTCGTGTCTGCTTGACAACACTTGAAAACATTATAAAAGGTAGTGGTTGCCTTTGAAGCCGTCTAGCATGGTAGGCTACAGCTCGGTGTTGCAGTGCCGGACGCGTACGCAACAGAGACAGGTGTCAACCGTCACAGGTACTTGCAGGACAGACGCCCGGACATGTAGGTCGATCGACCATGTAGACGCTCGGACATGCAACGATTTAGCATGTAGTAAGCTCCGATCATCTTGGAGCCCTTGTTTTAAACAATCACGTACATTTGTATTTAAAACGCTTTTATCATCTCTATGGATCTCTCCTTCTCCCCGCATTCGGCACGAAACCAGCCAAGGAACCTTCGTGGCCGCTCGCACCCTCGGCCTTCACAACAACGGACAGGAAGCCTGAGAGACATGCGTCCGCATACAGAAGGGGAAAAGTACGTGGATTGGATCTCAATTTCAATTCACCTTATTTACCAGGTACTTCTGACTGGATGAGCGCTGCACTTGTAAACCTCCCCCTCCCCCCTTTTTGTTTTACTCATAAATCGAGATCTCGCCTTTCTTTCGTATGCGTCTTGCTGGTTTGGCTATTACAAACACAGGCATTGAGCGATACGCGGAAACCAGACATGGTCGTGGAAAATGCGCACCGCATGTCACAATTCGAGTCAGGTGCGCTACATAACACCACACGCAATGACGTGACCGCGACTACTTGACGCGTCAATTTCGTGCGTGTAAGTGCGAGCACCTTTGTAACCTTTCGCAAATGAAGCAACCGTACGCATAACATCCGGTCGTGAGCGAACAAGGAGAGCTCATGTTACCAGGGGCGCCTACATTATACCAGGGACGTCTACTTTACCTGACTGGTGCATCCATTACACAATGAGATATGTTAATGCCCTCGCAAAGCGTGCCAAAATCAGATAAACACTGTCTTCTTATGTTAAATTATGGGGTTTTATGTGCCAGAACTAGGGCACTGCACGGGCCGATTTTTTCAGCCCAGGCCCCGCCCGCCACTCCAGGTAATCTACGTTACCCGCCCGGCCCGGCCCGCGACTCCTTTACCTTAGGCCCCAGCCCGAAACTCGGGCGAAACCGGCCCGAAACCGGCCCGAACCGGCCCGAAACCGGCCCGAGACCGAAAAAGATCACCGAGCAGCAGTAATATATATATATATATATATATATATATATATATATATATTGTCACGGCTCACTGGAGACAAGAGCGAAGAGCGGTATTTAATTGAGGCAATGAGGACAAAGCGCTCAGTTCAAACTTCTTCTCTAGCACCTCGCTTGCAAGCTCGAGGTCGTCGTCTTTGTCGTCAGCGTGGTTGGGCACAGATAGCGTCGCGGCATTTGCCCCCTCCATAAGGAGCATCGACCCGATGCTCGGCGGGTAGCACCCGGTGATCAGCAAACCAGAGAGTACCCATGTCATTCAGAAAAATAAGGTTTCATGCGCACCACGTGCACAGTCTCAGGCAGGTTCATACGGCGCCTCGAGCAGGATGGGCTGTCAGGAACAACTTCATAGTTGACGTCGCTAAGGCGTCGTAGAGCCTTGTATGGTCCGAAGTATCGGCGTAGAAGTTTCTCCGCGAGGCCCCGGCGGCGTACTGGAGTCCAAACCCAGACTCTTTGGCCGGGATGGTAGACGACGCATCGATGGTGTTGATTGTAACGTCGAGCATCTCGCTCTTGTTGGCCAGTTATGCGAACGCGCGCGAGCTGTCTTGCTTCTTCGGCGCGCGCTGTAAAATCTGCGGCGTCAGTCTCGGAATCGCTGGCATCATGAGGCAGCATAGCATCCAGCATTGTAGTCACTTCTCGACCGTGGAGGAGACTGAATGGTGTCATTTTTGTTGTTTCTTGCCGAGCCGTGTTATAAGCAAACGTGACGTAGGGTAATATTTGGTCCCAGTTCTTGTGGTCCACATCGACATACATGCACATCATGTCTGCGAGAGTTTCGTTGAGGCGCTCCGTAAGTCCATTGCTTTGCGGGTGATAGGCTGTCGTCCTTCTATGTGCCGTGCCACTGAGCGTTAGTACAGTTCGCAAAAGTTCAGCCGTGAACGTGGTTCCCCTGTTGGTTACGATGACCGCTGGAGCACCGTGCCTCAGGACGATGTTTTCAATGAAGAACTGTGCGGCCTCGGCTGCTGTGCTGCTCGGAAGTGTCTTGGTTTCTGCATATCGCGTAAGGTAGTCTGTCGCAACTATGATCCACTTATTTCCGGCGGCAGATATTGGGAATGGGCCCAAAAGGTCCATCCCAATTTGTGCAAACGGCGTTTCCGGCACTGGAACAGGATGTAATAGTCCGGCAGGTTTCGCAGGTGGTACTTTTCGTCGCTGGCAGTCAAGGCACGTTCGAACGTAGTGCTTCACCTGTGCTGCAAGCCGTGGCCAGTAGTACTTCTCTTTGATCCGCGCTAATGTTCTTGTGTACCCTAGGTGGCCTGAGGTAGCTTCATCGTGACAGGCCTGCAATATTTCATTGCGGAGAGTTTTAGGGACGACTAGTAGATATCTGTTCCCTGTTGAAGAGAAGTTCTTTCTAAAGAGAACACTGTTGCGTATGCAGAATGATGACAGGTCCCTTGAGAAGAATCCAGGCTTGTTTGTGGTGCGGCCTTCTAAGAAATCAATTACAGAAGCAAGCTCCTGGTCCTCTTGTTGTTGTTGAGAGATGTTGGCCGCATCAACAACTCCTAAAAAGCCTGTGGATTCTTCATCATCACCGCCTGACGACTCGATCGGCGATCTGGAAAGGCAGTCAGCATCTAAATGCTGCCGTCCCGATTTATAGACCACTGTCATGTCGTACTCTTGAAGCCGTAGGGCCCAGCGTGCCAAACGTGCAGATGGATCTTTCATGTTGGTCAACCAACAGAGAGAATGGTGGTCACTTATGACTTGAAATGGGCGGCCGTATATGTACGGGCGGAACTTGGTAAGTGCCCATACTACAGCCAAGCATTCCTTCTCTGTGGTGGAGTAGTTCGATTCGGCACGTGACAGTGTTCTACTCGCGTAAGCGATGACTCGCTCAGCGCCGTCTTGCCGCTGAACAAGGACGGCGCTAGACCCACGTTGCTGGCGTCGGTGTGGATCATTGTGGGCGCATCCACGTCAAAGTGGGCAAGAACAGGTGGAGTATGTAGATGGTGCTGCAGCTCGTTAAAAGCCGCCTCCTGCTCCTCGCCCCACACAAACGCGACATCTTCTCTGGTTAGGCAAGTCAGCGGTGAGGCGATGCGTGCAAAACCCGCAATAAATCGCCGGTAATATGCGCATAGGCCCAGGAAGCGTCTGACTGCCTTCTTGTCCGTAGGCCTTGAAAACTTTGCGACAGCTGCAATTTTCTCAGGATCAGGTCTGACACCTGTGTGGCTTACAACGTGGCCCAAAAACTGCAGTTCTTCATAGCCAAAGTGACACTTTTCAGGTTTTAAAGTAAGCCCAGCGGACCATATGGCTTGAAGAACTAACCGTAGCCGTCTGAGATGTTCATCAAATGTGGCAGAATAAACAATCACATCGTCTAGGTACACTAAGCAAGTCTTCCACTTAAGGTCTGAGAGAACGGTATCCATTAGCCTTTGGAACGTAGCTGGGGCGGAGCACAAACCAAAAGGGAGAACTTTGAATTCATAGAGCCCATCAGGCGTCACAAAAGCAGTCTTTTCGCGATCCCGTTCATCGACCTCTATTTGCCAGTACCCACTCTTTAAGCCCATTGACGAGAAGTACCGAGCATGCCGTAGCCTGTCGAGGGAATCGTCGATGCGTGGTAAGGGATACACGTCTTTTTTCGTAATCCGATTGAGCTTGCGATAATCGATACAAAACCGCAGGCTACCATCCTTCTTCTTAAAGAGTACCACGGGTGACGCCCAAGGACTTTTTGACGGCTAGATGACACCATCTTCTAGCATTTTCTTGACTTGCTGCTGTATTGCTTTGTAGCGCCCACCGACGCCGCAGCGCGGAGCGCTTTGTTCGGCGCTCTCAGCCGGTGCCTTGGCGCCGGCTATCAAAGAAAGAAAAATAAAGAAGCGCAGCGCGTGCTCGAAGCGCAAGCTCGGCACGCGCAGTGTCGTTCCAAAAGCCAGCCACGCTGGTCGTTGCAGCCCCGTCGCTCGGCTCGCCGCCTTCGCCCTTCTGACCAGGGACCACGGCACGGCTCGTACAGCCGCCGTCACGTCCCTTCTACATTGGTGACCCGGGAGAGCGCGCCTTTTCCCGAGCGACACGCTGCCATGGCTCACTGGCCGGAGCCGCAGTTCGACCCACCACTGCCGCCGTTCTCGTCCAGCTACGTCGGCGCATGGTTCGCTCAGTTCGAGGCGGCTCTGGAGCTGAACCACATCTGGATCCAGGAGTTCAAGCACGCGGTACTCCTCGACGTCCTGCCGCTTGCTCTCCAGCTCCACCTCGGCGTTTCATCGCCTGGCCCGCGCCCGTACGACGAACTGTGGCAGCGCGTGCTCGACTTCTTCGGTGCTGTCTACCACCCTCTTCGAGAGGTAGACCGCGCGGTGCGCGAGTCATCTCTGCCGGCGCCCTCACCGCCAGCGCCAGACGCGTATGCTCCTGCGCCAGTTAGCCACCATCAGGCAAGCCTTCCTCCCTCGACTTGCCCCGATACCGTCTCGGCGACCACCCGATGCGCTACCGCACAGTCCCCGGCCTCCGGCTCTCTCCAGGGGTCTCTTTCGTTCGGGTACGCGCACAATGTTGTTGCCGAGGGTATCGTCACGACCATGACACCGGCCAGGTCATCGCCTTTCTCGCCCCCAACGATGGCAGGCGACAGTGGAGACATCGCCGACCCAACGCCGGCTACCGTGCCGCATGCCATTGGGTCTGTCTCCAACGCCATCGCTCCTGCAACAACGGCACCCGACCCTTCCACGCGGTCTGCTGAGCCGGTCTCCGAGGCGGCGCGCGAGCTCGGTACCGCGCCGATCCCACTGCCTCCGACTCTGCCGGCTACCACCACAGCGGACACGGGTCACGACCTTCTGCGACACCCGACAACGAACGGTCCATATATCCAGCGGTCAGCGCAGTCTTAAGCGCAGTTGGTACAGGTCATTCCACCTACCCAGCCCACCCGGGTCTTCACCTGTGCTGCCTCGACGGACGTTCGTGCCTCGTCGCTGAGCGCCTCACGGCTTCGACCCACTTCCGGCTTTTGCGATGGACCGATGGAACCACCGGACATTCCTGCGGACCTTGACCCCCTTTTGCCTGGCCAGCCCATGGCTTACTCGCGATGCACCCCATCGTTAGCTCTGCCGGATCGTGTTCGCCTCCCGACAGGTTGCGCCGCGTCCACCTGCAAGGCACGCGTCGTGGCCTGTCCAGGGCTTCGACTCCACTGCTCGTGCACGCATCCTACACGTCATGCAACGGTGCGGTCTGTGATACGCCTCCGGTAACGCGTGCGCTGGCACCGTCGACGCACCCTTCGCCTTACTCGCCTCCCCCTTCCTCATTCTTCCAGAGACATGTGGCGTCCGTCAAATCAGCGGGTAGACGCACTCCTGCCAACAGCGTCCGTTCCGCGAGTCCCTCGCCCGTTGAGGAGCACCCAGTGCCGCCCGCCTGAGTGGTGGTGGCGTCCCGATGCCTTCACGTTGACGAGTCGGACTGGCCATGGACACTTTTCAATCAGGACTCAACTGGCTCGCCATTTCGACATTCCGTCTGGGCGGGTGCCCTGTAGCGCCCACCGACGCCGCAGCGCGGAGCGCTTTGTTCGGCGCTCTCAGCCGGTGCCTTGGCGCCGGCTATCGAAGAAAGAAAAAATGTGGTTGATCCCTCTTATATAGGAATCGGTATAGAACACGAAAGTGAAACGTGTCTTCACAGAAGTAGTGTAATGTTTATTGCACATTGATATATAATGTCTATTGGTGTTTTGTGGCTAAAGCGCCCTTAGGCGTTGATGCACCCACGCTGACGCCTGGTGGCACGTCTCCTCCATCACGACTACCAACGTCGATGACCATGAGCAACCGTCGTGCATATGGAAGCTGCACTACGCTGCACACGCTAGCACAACGCGAAAGACGAAGCACGTAACTGACACACTAATACAACGCGCAAGACAAAGCACGTAACTGAATCGTCACCGAGTCAAATCAGCGCGTACAGCGCGTCGTAATTGCAGCCTCCGCGATCAACTTCAGAAACATTTTCAGAGCTAATTGCGGAGGCCACGCTCCGCTGTGCTGAGTACGGTGAACGCCACTACCAACGCCACCTAGGTGGCGTTGGTAGTGCTTCTTGATGCCAGCGTCCCTTCGAATGCTGGCATCGAGGCGTCGTAGTGCTGAGACGACCGAAGCGTTCACTGTCGGTGCGCGTTAGTGTCATAATGCAGTACTTCTCTTTTCTGCTCGTAGGCGGCGGCACCGCCCCGAGCAAGAGCGCGGGTACACGGAGGAGTGTTAGATATATAAGGCGCGTCTGTGTAGCGCTCTGCAAATGCGTTTGTGGCGCAATGGGTTAAACGCTCGGCGATCTATCGTCGCGGACCGAGAGGTCGTGGGTTCGATTCCCAAATTTTACATGTTAGTGGAACTTTTTCTTCTGGTTTCTTTCTTTGTATTATGTTCTATGACGTATTTCCGTGACGGAAATACGTCAGTGAAGTCTTGGTGGACCCAGGCATAAAACACTTTCGTGTTAAAACAAAGAAGCGCAGCGCGTGCTCGAAGCGCAAGCTCGGCACGCGCAGTGTCGTTCCAAAAGCCAGCCATGCTGGTCGTTGCAGCCCCGTCGCTCGGCTCGCCGCCTTCGCCCTTCTGACCAGGGACGACGGCACGGCTCGTACAGCCGCCGTCACGTCCCTTCTACAGCTTCACGCTCTTTCTCAGCCACGCGATACGGATGCTGCCGGATGGGTATTGCTGTTTCCTCCGTAATAATGCGGTGTTTCGTCAGTGGTGTTTGACGCACTCGGGACGTTGTAGAGAAGCAGTCCTTAAAATGGTCAAGCAGTTCCCTGAGACTTTGTTTCTGTTGCGGCGCTAAACCTGGGTCAACGTCGACGACGGGTGCATGTGGCATCGTATCGGTGGTTGATTCCTCTTTGACAGCAAAGCAGTATTGAACGTGGTCAATTTCGTCAAAGTATGCCACAGCGGTGCCTTTACTGATGTGCTGGCGTTCATTAGTAAAATTTGTCAGTAGTACCTCTGTGCGACCACCGATTAGGCTGACGATACCCCGAGCGATAGCAACACCTTGATGGAACAGAAGTGCAGTTAATTGTTCGGCTATATATATATACACCGTCCTTGTTAAACTGTTCTCCGCAAGTGACGGAGAGAAGACTGCATGATAGTGGTGGTATGCAGACGCCGTCGTCGGCGACACGTAACGATGTACGTTGGCGCTCGTCGTCATGGCTCGTGTCTATACTGTTCGATAAGGTTATCTCGCCATCCCGTATGTTAACCACGGCGCCGTACTCCCACAAGAAGTCCATTCCAAGGATGAGTGATCTGCAGCACTCTTTTAAAATAATAAAAGAGGCGACAAAAGCTGTATTTCCTATCTGGAGTCGTGCAGTACATTTTCCTGTAGGTGTCATTATCTGGCCCCCGGCATTTCGAATATGAGGGCCCGTCCATTGCGTTTTGACTTTCTTAAGCCGGTCTGCCAACTGCTCACTCATTATCGAAAAGTCTGCGCCAGTATCAACCAAAGCTGTCACGTCGTGTCCATCAATCGTTAAGCGTAGGTCGGCACTCACAAATTCGTCGGTGTTCCGTTTCTCCGGGTTGCTCTGCTCCTTGCTCAGTAATAAGGGGGGATTTTCGGCGGTTCGACGACTTGCAACCTTCCCCCCGAGGGTCGCTGATTTCAGTTTCCCCGCCGTGGGCTTGGAGCGCGGCCTCTTACCACGTCGGCGAAACTGCGACGGTCCGGCGAAGAATAGCGTAACGGAGACGGCGAGCGCGACCGGAGATTAGCTGAGCTGCCTTGTTCCCGAGTGATACTGTCGTCGAAGCGTGGATTTCTCTCTGGAAACTGTCTCGGAGCAGCAGGTGACATTTCCTGGATGCCACCCTGGCGATGAGGGCAAAAACGATAAATGTGCCCTGGTTCGCCACAGTGAAAGAACAATGGTCGGCGATCAGCAGTGCGCCATACGTCGGTCCTGCGAAGCTGGGGTCGCCTGAAATGCTCTCTCTGTATCCAGGCAGCAGTAGGTGGCCGCTGGTGGTACTGCTGTACTGGCACGGAAGAAAGAGGGCGAAGGACAGCGTCTGCGTAGCTATATGCACGTGGCTCGTAGCGTGGCTCGTAGCGCGGCTCGTAGCGTGGCTCGAAGCGTGGCTCGAAGCGCGGCTCGGGACACGGTTCAGGGAGTGGCTCAGGAGATGCAAATGCTTGCCGGATTTCTTGGCGGACAACTTCAGCGACCGAAGCAACAGTAAACTCCTTTGGTGTCGCAGTTTGCTTTGCAATCTCCTCGCGCACAATGTCTCTGATCAGTTGACGCAGCGAGGTCTCGTCGGTCACTGCCAGAACTGCGGCTCCTGCAGGTGCATCGTTAGCTACGTGTTCGTATTGCCGGCTACGCTGCTGGAGCGCCCGCTCAATTGCTGTGGCTTCCTTAATAAATTCTTCCACTGTTGTAGGCGGGTTTCGCACGAGACCAGCGAATAGCTGTTCTTTTACGCCGCGCATGAGATGGCTCAGCTTCTTCGAATCAGGCATGTTGGGATCCGCGCGGCGAAACAAACGAGACATGTACTCGGCAAACATGGAGACACTTTCGTTGGGTTTCTGAATGCGCAACTCGAGAAGGCGTTGTGCATTATCTCGGCGATCAGTGCTTCCGAAGGTATCACTTAGCCGACGGCAAAATTCGTCCCACGTTGTCAAATGTGCCTCGCGGTTTTGAAACCACGTCCTTGCGCTACCGTCAAGAGCGAAGTACACATTGGAAAGCTTCTGGTCCGGACGCCACTGATGGACCCTAGCCACGCGTTCGTACTGGTCCAGCCAGTCTTCGGCGTCTTCATACGTGTCACCGCGGAAGCTTTTGGGGACTAGATTGTTCTGAACAGTCACCTGTGTTGTACTTGCAAGCGCCATTTCCTGAGGGGTGCGGTCGCTGACAAACTTCCTTGCAAGAGACCGAATTCCGGGCACAGACCTTGCAGGCGGCGGCTTGCGCGGTGCACAGGTGTCTCGACGCGTGGATGATGTCTTGAAGGGCTGGATGCAGGGCTACTCGCAGGAGTCGTCACAATCATTAGGCGAGGATGCGATACCCAGCACATCCACCAGTGTCACGGCTCACTGGAGACAAGAGCGAAGAGCGGTATTTAATTGAGGCAATGAGGACAAAGCGCTCAGTTCCAACTTCTTCTTCTCTAGCACCTCGCTTGCAAGCTCGAGGTCGTCGTCTTTGTCGTCAGCGTCGTTGGGCACAGATAGCGTTGCGGCAATATATATATTTATATATAAAGAAGAGAATGAAAGGACATTATTTTTAAGGCATATATACATGTCATATGTAATTATGAACACCATTTGAGCGGTCTGAACGCAAATACGAGAGCGCGAAGTACTACAAATGGCCTTGCCGAGCAGCATCACCAGCAGTTTCAAACGGCGCGATCTTGATGCGGCCCAGTCCACTTCTATCACAGCGCCGCCACAGTATTTTTCCACGTCTGGCGCCTCACTGCAAAGCATGCGCCGCCCCAGCCACTCGTCCCACTCAACCGTATTCTAGTACACTATAACCGGAGCAAAGCCACGACCGGTCGTGAGCGCAGCACATGGATGGAGTAAATGGAGAAAGAAAGCTTCTCGTTCCTCTATGGTGCAGCGTAATGCGCTGCTGCTAGGCGGCCGGTTGAGAACACGCGTGCTATCATGGATGGACGCAGTGCCATATTTCAGCCGCCTGACGAATTCATATCTTACCAGTCATCATTTTACAAATTCGCCTTTGAAGAATCAGCAAGTGGCGAACGCGCTTGCACCGCGCTGAAAGCATTAATTACATTGATTTAGGTAAGGAATACAATTACATCCTTTGGTTTGAGACGACTTCGGTCTTTCTGGACTTTTACATTCTGTTCAAACATCGCAAAATACGACGGAAGAAGAAAAAAGAAGTACACAGGAGTAGCACTGCTAGCTTCCAGCTGCTAGCTTACGCCAGGGCAACAGGATTTTTCTAAACCGAGAAGCGCGAGGATAACTCGCTGCACGTTACATGCACACCACCAGAACGGTCCGAACCCGGCCCGGGCCCTCGTCAAAATACCCGAGCCCAGCCCGGGCCCGGGTGAAAAAGCACATGCAGTGCCCGAGCCCGGCCCGAGCCCGTGAAAAAACTGCCCTACCTCCGGGTTTTCGGGTAAGCCCGAGCCCGTGCAGTGCTCTAGCCAGAACCACGATCTGATTATGAGACACGTCTCGTAGTGTCTCCGGAATAATTGAGATCACCTGGGGTTCCTTAAAGTGCACCTAACTCTAAGTTCACTGGCGTTTTCGCAGTTCGCCCCTATGGAAATGCGGCCGCCCTGGCCGGGATTTGAAACCGCGACGTCGTGATTAGCATCCGACCACCGTAGCCATAAACACAGTTCCGACTGCACACGATCAATAAGCACAATGATCGCACTCCACGCTGTGCTACGGCGGCTGCTCCAGTTTGGGCTTTTTGCCTGTATCAAAATGGCGACGACCGGCTCCACTTTTGGAGAGCTACTTCCACTCCAGAAGGCAAAGTATACAACCTCTTTGACCTCGCCATTTGCTGCCGCCGCCGGAGCACCGAGTGCCGCTGCCGGAGCCGTCGCTGCAGAGCCGCCGGCGAAAGCGAAACTCCACATCAAATGTGGAGCCCTATCTTTCCAACCCTGTGAAATCCCTACGGTAACGGGTGTTCGCTGCGTGGTATGCGCGCTCTTATCACTGGCCTGCGTTGTTTGCGTGCATCTCTTATGGCCTGTCGCGAATCCGAAATAAGGCGACGCCCCACGCTTTATCATCCCACCGTGCGCTAGTGGTAGAACGCCCGCCTCGGCTGCGGGAGTCTGTGGGTTCGATTCCCACCGCCGCCGGGCACCCACTCGTTCAAAAGGGTACAAGCGTACCCAGGCCTGGAGTTCGGCTTCTTTCAGGGGTGATACGCTTGGGAAAGGAGCCTGCGCCCTGAATTCCCGTCGAAACCAACGTGAGCACGGAAAACAAGTGATGTCTGGGCCGCTCCCACGGCGGTCATTTTCCATGTGGCGCCCCAAGCACCTATTGAGGTGGGGGCGCATTCGGGTTGAGGTCAAGCACCCCTTTCCAAGCGTTGAGGTCCCATAATGGCCGAGCACCAGGCCGGGAGCGCGCTTGTACCTATTTTACCGGTAGGTACCCGGCGGCAGCACTTGCCTCCCACAGCCGCGGCGGATGCTCGTCTACAAGGCCGTCTACAAGGCCGTCTGTGGTTGGACAAGAGGCGCCCAGAGACAAGAGCTGAAATCCCTATTGGGCCCTCTTTCGAGATGTGGACCCCCACGACAGCCGAGCACAAGGCTAGGGGACATCTCTACCCATTAGAACAACCGGTGGGTTCCCGGCGGCACCGGGATTTGAACTCGGTACCTCCCGCATACGAGGCGGATGCTCTACAGCTAGGCCATCGCTGCGGTCGTGTCTCCCGTGAAATGTACTCTGAGCATGTCGCCAGACAACCTTCTGCTGAGTCTGCAATTATCAGTCCCAACGACCAAACCCGATATTTTACCATTGATTACTCCGTATTTTTTTCTGTTCTCCCATACGTAACTCTTCTCTTAATCTTTCCCTCCCATTGTACCTTTCCCCAGTGCAGGATAGCCAACCGGGCATTGTCCTAGTAGACGTCCCTTCCTTTCATTTATCCTTTTGCCTCCTCTCTCTCTATCAAAATTTTCTCTTAATCTGTCTCTCTTTTGTTCTGTACTTGGTACCATGACCGCACTGAACCGCATTTTGTTATGTTTCAATCCGCCCCCCTTTCCGCTTTCTACCCGTATCGCGCTAAATTTCCTATTCTCCAACGCGTGCTCTTGTGGAATTTTTTGCCGGCCTATAGTGTACATAGGCATTTTTGTTTCTTTTTGTATACGCCAGTTCACTCACCATCTCAACTGCGATAGCTGTATTGCTTGTGCTCGCCTATTACTGTTTCTCGTGATTTTTATATAATTTTGTTCCTTTCCTCATTGCACGGCAATGTATAATGCCCCGCGAAGCCCCGAGGGTATCGAAATGAATGAATAAATAAAGAAAGAAATATATCACTTTCAATTCAGTATTCATTGCACGGTCGTTTCCTGAACCTTTCCTCAGCTAAAAAATAATAAAGATGAGAGATTTAACTTTGTTTTATGGCATGTATCCAGAAAAATGCCCTGTAGAAGCTGATGGCCTCGCTAATACTTTCCCGTGATGGAATTCCTGAGCCGAGTTTCAACGTCAACACAGCACCAGGTATTTATATTAAGGGTCAGTCCGAAAGTCAAGAACAAGCGCACGTTCCCGGTAGAGCACCTCTGAAGTCGCTGCAAGCACGTTTTAGAATATGCGTACAGAGCGACCTTCAGAAGAAATCACCGCAATGGGACGAATGGTTGGAGGAGATCCAGCAAAAATTTTCTGTACGCGAGATATGAACTAACGTATAGATTTGGACATTTTCTCAAATCTTTACATACGCGTGATGCTTCGCATATATATAAGAATGTGTGTGTGTGGGTGTGTTTGTGCGTGTATTTGCTTCGACCAAGGATCGTGTGATTCTCTTTCTTAACCTTGGCATCCGCGAAATGCGCATGCACTCTTTGCCATGCAGCAGCTACTACAAGCTGTTCAAAAATTGTGACCACCGAATTTTGCAGGGGTTTGCGTACAAGGAAAGTTCCTTTTCTTGGCAATCGCGGTAACTTCTCGAAGCGCAGGCTGGCGCTCCGTGGATCAATTTATGAAAGCGATGCGAAGCTACATTTTTGTCGAGACTCACGTAGGGCGATGCCACGGGAATCAACTATGCTGGCGGGCGTGCCAGACTTTATAATGAAGGAAAAACCAGCAACGTTTCTGCATATGGGAGCGGTAATTGGCACATTAAGTGCTTTTCTGTCCTCGCAATGTGTTTGTCTCGGACCCTGCCCCGTGTTATTTATATCGCCACAAGCTGTTCGCCAATTTGAGTAAGCTGACTATTCGTTGCGAAGAGTGCGGCCGGCTTGGCACGGCTTCATCGTGACGACATAGCGCAAGGTACGTAAGCAGAGCATTGTGTTACAATTGGTGTCATTGTATATACATGCACCGCCAGGCCGCGATGACTTCAGTTGCGTATCTCATTATTCAGAAGCACGCGAACTTTAACCCTCATAGGCTGTCGGGCATCGTTTCCTACAGTTGGGTGATTCTGCGTAAGATCGGCAGGGCATATCAGGTCGACATCTTTTATGTTTCTTTTAAAAATGTACGTCGATTTTTATCCTGCGGGAACATCAAACGGAGTGCCTTCACTGAAAAAAAAAAGCACTTTCTTGCGAAGAGAAACATTCAGGAGTTCGTTTTGCCTCTATTACAGATCTTGCCTAAAGGGGCAATTATTGCCAAATAGTCGTTCCTTAGGTCGGATGAACATGTTTTAATTTATAACATTGCTTTAGTGACGTGCTTGGAAGCAAACATTTTCCTATGCTACCGTATTAATCATCGACCAAAAAATCTGAAATTTGGCTTATGCAGCAATTTCGCACTAACTCGCATGCTTCCCTCTCATGAGTTGTTAAAGTCACAACAACGAGAGTTATTTGGAGCGTAGAAGTGTCTTTTCTCTGACTGTGACGTTGAATCCATATTCCTAGACAGCTTTTGTTGTATGTTAAGTTTTATCTATATTCATGCTGTCAACCAAGAAACTTATGCTTTGAAAATCAAATAAAACATAAGGCCTAATTTGAACTTAAAGAAAATCAGATCTTACAGCCGATAATCTGTTCCATGAAGATATGCAAAAACGTGTTACAACATTTTACTACATTTTATACGGCATGGCAACAAACGTATCTAACTTTCCGCGTTACTTGAGTGTGCGTGGTTGATAAGGCAACGCGCATCTCATAGCAAACAAGCGGTCACGTTAAAGAACCCCAGGTGGTCGAAATCTCCGTAGTCCCCCACTACGGCGTGCCTCATAATCAGATCGTGGTTTTGGCACGTACAACCCCATAATTTTCAAGCGGTCGTAGTTTCTCTGAAATAAACATAATTGGAAATATTTAGAGACACAAACAGTTTGTTGAAAATAGTACAGAAGATATTCCGCCAGTAACTATTTTTTGTGCGCACTATAGTCTTCCTGTATTTCTTTTTAAAAATTTCTTGTGCGTTGTTCCTTTCATGTGTGACGTGTTGTTTAGATCAATGCCATATTTACTTTCCTGAACAAGAAGTTCAAGAATTCCTGTTACAGAAAATCAGATCAGGAATAACGGCAGCTTATGGCACGAGCAGCAAGACTTCACCATCTGTTCATTTCGCAGATTATGGATGATCAATTTCTGATTTTGAAATAATTTCGTAATACAGCACCAATCTCCCTCCATTTCCCGCAAGCGGTGTTCTTTGGCAGTAAAATGCAAAGCTGAGAATTTTCTCTGAACAGGTTAAGCACCACCCACTTTACTCATATGTGCTCATAGCACCTGACATATTCTATATAGGGCAAGCCATGTGGCCATTATGGCATTATACAAAGTCGCCCAGCTCACGGTCTCATGGCAGTATAGACGAATGCATGCGGTACTGAATGTGACGTGCGCAAAGAACGTCGACCTTGGCTGCTTGTAATCCTCAGGACAACATGAAGCTATCGGTGCCACAAGTTTGCGCAATGTGGGTTCTACGATGGAGCTACATTCGCACGTAGTCTTTTTGTGGTGTCTGAATTGGCGGTAAAGTGACCCATTGGTCGCAAACATATAACAGCGCATTGTAATTCCAAGCACCGTGCCCGGGTGGCGCCTCAAGAAGACTTCTTGAATACCTAAGCAGCTAATAAATGAATGTCGGTGCTGAAAGGATTCCTTTTATAATTTTGTGTATAGGGAACTTACAATGAGCTGGTGGCGCCACACTGCGGGAGCAAGGGGAAGCGTCTCGCGTGCTTTATGCAGCAGCCGGCTCATGAATCGAGCCGTGCCAGGTTATTAGTGGAGCTTTGCATTGTCACGTATGAATTGCGGCGCCGTAAATTTCTGCAAGAACTGCCCACCTGGAACGAAGTTTGTCAGTTTTCCGGCGTCAGCATGCTTCAGAGACCAGCGGCATCGCTGGATTCGCAGCGAACGCCGTGTGAAGTAAGTGATCCCGGACATGTTTATAAACTGCATGCTGTCGCTAGTTCGCTGTGAATTTACGCTCCACGCAAGTAAATCTTGCTTGCAAAGCCTTGCACGCAAGTAAATCTTGCGGAACAGTGAGGAAGGAACCGAATGGCAGCCGGCAAAGTGGTCACGAGTCTTCATTCTACATTTCCAAAAGCCATCGCCGGATCCAGCTGCAGCTTTGTACGGTCCTGCTTTTTTTCCGCCAACCGACCGCAAAACTTCGGCGATAGCCGAGGACAATAGTCCTCGCTAGCTGAGGTTATTAGGTTTTTCCCGTGTTTAACTATGGTCCCTAGAATATTAGCTAGTCTGCCGTCCGCCAACGGGAGCGAGGACTGTTTCCGAATGACGGTGGCGGTGGCGCTGCGAGCAGTCCTCTAGCACAGAGAAATCAGGAATTATGATCTTTAATGAAGAGACGAGTAACTTCGTGGTGTCAATTCAACAGCCAGTAATACCCATAGTGAAGCAATATAAGTACTGCAACGTACACATAAACGAAGGAAAGAATTACTCAAGCAACCACCAAGATAATCTGAAAATAAAGGGGAAACGGCATGCAGCAATAGTCAAACGAAGAGCACCGT
The DNA here is from genome assembly GCF_013339745.2 of Dermacentor silvarum. Classification (NCBI taxonomy): domain Eukaryota; kingdom Metazoa; phylum Arthropoda; class Arachnida; order Ixodida; family Ixodidae; genus Dermacentor; species Dermacentor silvarum. The sequence continues at coordinate 147,654,746 of NC_051156.1, forward strand.
GGCGACAATAAGTATGAGGTGGTGCGTGGAATCTGTAAAGAAGTAATGGTGCCAGCGCTAACATTCGCAAATGCCATTCTATGCTTAAAATCGGATATCTTGTCGGGTTTGGAAGTTAACCAAAGATCAGTAGGCCCGTTGGCTTTGGGAGCCCACGGTAATACCACAAATGAGGCAGTGCAGGGTGACATGGGCTGGGCCACTTTTGAAGTCCGAGAAGCACAGAGCAAAATTGAATGAATGAATGAACTTTTATTTCCCTTTTTAAGAAAGGGGAGGGTCCGGGGGGGAGAGAGGGAGGCCTGTGTGCTCCAGTCTTAGCACCTTGTGCTGCCAGACGTCCGCCTACCAGTCGTGGTAGGCCTCCGCTACCTCCTCAGCCCACCTCAGGACTCGGTCCTGCAGGGTGGGATCGGAGCTGCGCAGGGCAGTCTCCCACAGCTCCTCGCTACTAATTAATGGTTTGAGGTTGCGGGGGGGGGGGATATTTGATGGGGCATTTCCACATTATATGGGAGAGATCTGCTGTTTGGACAGGGCAGAAGCGACACTTGGGTGTCGGGTATGTGTCGGGAAAGAATAAGTTCAAAGTGCGTGGGGTAAGAAAAGTGCGAGTTTGTAGTTGGCGCCACAATATTTCTCTCTGGCGCGTGCTCGACACAGAGAGAGGTGGATACGTTAGGCGTTGGTGTTTGTAATGTGTGGAAATTTCATGGAATGTGATGAGTGCGTCTTTATTGGTCTGTTGTTGGGAGTCATTGGCTTCTGGGGTAAGGCCCACATTTCCGTCCACTCGGTCCGTGAATCCTCGAGCAGCGGCATGAGCCATTTCGTTGCGTGGTAGTCCTTGATGTGCTGGAGTCCAGATGAGAGCGATGTAGTTTTTTGCCGGGTGAGCGACTAGTAGAGAGTGCGCGAGGTTTGTAATGTAGCCGCTACTGAAGTTCTGGATAGCAGTCTTCGAGTCACTGATGATGACATCGCAATCAGGTAGCCCTGATGCGAGTGCAATGGCGGCCTCTTCTGCGTCGCCCGCTGAGGTGGGCCTGACTGATGCTGAACAAACAGTGTTGCCCTGCTTGTCTACGACCGCTAAAGCATAACGATGTTTAGTTTTATAGGCTGCGGCGTCCACGTAGTAAACTCCTTCTGCCTGTCCATAGCTGCGTTGTAGCGCCTTGGCTCGAAGTTTCCGGCGTTCGACGTGAAATTCGGGATGCATGTTTCTGGGTAGAGGTTGGATGTGGTATTGGCCGTGTATGTTCGGAGGAAGTTGATGTCGCTTGTTCTCGTTGAGTGGTGGGGCGTAGTGAAGTTGTCTCAGGATCTCACGCCCAGCTGCAGTGGTGGAGAGTCTGTGATATTGCGATGATAGATGTGCTTCGGTTAATTCTTCAAAGGTATTGATTGTGGCTGTGGCCATCACCCTCTGTGTGGATGCTCTAATCGGAACACCAAGAGCGACTTTGTGTATCTTGCGGATCAAGCAGTTTACAGTGTCCGCTTCGTTCCTAGAGAGTGAGAGATATGGTAGTGCGAAGGTGATTTTGCTTAGGACAAAAGCTTGGATGAGCTGAATCAGTTCCTTCTTTCGAAGCCCTCCGTGTTATTGGAGATCCTTCCTATGAGGCGTAGCGTGTTATCTACTGTTGTTTGTAGTGCTTGCAAGGTACGCTGATTTGCTCGGTTGCTTTGAAGGTGAAGACCTAGCACCCTTATCCTGTCTACCTGGGGTATGGAGTGCCCTTCAACTGTGAGGTCGATATTCGGGGGCGATGTCCTGAAGCGTCTCGTGGGGGGCAGAAGGAGAAGCTCTGATTTGGTGGGCGAGCACCTAAGGTTCAAGTCGTGACCTACTTGTTCGATCTGGTCAATGGCTGCTTGGAGGGTGTCTTGGATGTGCCCGTCCGAACCTCCGGTTATCCACAGCGTAATATCGTCCGCGTACAGTGAGAATCTGAGGTCGGGAATCTTCTTTAGAGCGAAAGCTAAAGGTCGCATAGCCAAATTGAAGAGGAGGGGGGAGAGTACTGCCCCTTGGGGCGTACCAGTGCTTCCTAAACGTATCTGACCTGATTGTTCGCTGCCTAATTGGAGCGTTGCAGTGCGCTTCGTCAGGAAGCTGCATATATAACGGTAGATTCGCTCTCCACAGTTTATACTGTTAAGTTCGCGTAGAATGGCCAAGTGGGACACATTATTGAAGGCTCCCTTGAGGTCGAGGCCCAGCAACGCTTTTGTGTCGCGTGCGTCAATCGGTTCAATGATATCTTGTTTGAGCCTTAGCATGACATCCTGGCAAGAAAGAGACTTGCGAAATCCAGTCATTTCCGAGGGGAAAAAGCGATGATCTTCGATGTATTTGGAAAGGCGTAGGTGGATTACGTGCTCCAAGATCTTCCCTATGCATGAGGTGAGAGAGATGGGACGGAAGTTATCAATGTGAATTGGCTTATTCGGCTTGGGAATGAAGATCACCTTGGCTGCTTTCCATTGTTGGGGTATCTCGCCCTCTTCGAGACAGTGGTTGTAATACTCGGTGAGTTTGCGTATGGATTGCTCATCGAGGTTGCGAAGCGTCTTATTTGTCACAGAGTCTGGACCTGGTGCCGTGGTAGTTCGTACTTGGTTGAGGGCATGTCGAACCTCCGCTTCTGTGATGGCGCTGCAAAGTTCCTCATTGGGTTCACCAGTATAGTCGGGCATGGGGATTTGCGTAGGAGGGGGCATATGTTTGGAAGCCAAGTTATAGTTTTGAAGAAAGGCTCAGGAACGTGGATGTAAATAAATGGGCGGCTAAAGTGCACAAGCACCTCTACATGAAAAGCGTGGACACAGAATGTAGGAGAGGTCAAGGAAGTTGGCAACCAAGTGCAGGATAATCGAAGCTGTAAATAGACAACCAGGAGTCATCAGAAAGAAAGTGATAGAAATAGAGACTGTGAATTGGATGCAAAGAATGGAAACAAAAAGCACAATGGAGATTTACAAGAATGAGAAGAAAGAAATTAGAAAGGAAAATCTGTACGATAACACAAAGGGCAGTGCCTTGCTATTTGAGGCTCGAGCCGGTTGCCTAAGGACGAAAACATATCGGAACAAATATTCGGAACTAGATGAGGCATGTGCATGCTGCAGTAAAGATACAGAGACCACTCAGCACATCCTGATGGAATGCGACGGGATCCACCCAGCGAGAACCGTAGTTAACGTGCAACTCCCAGAAGCGCTTGGGTTTAAAGTGGAAGGAAACAAACACATCAGCTGAAGAGATAACGAAGAGACGATTAGAGTACTGGTGGGAAAAAAAGCAGGGAAAAGATGGATACGACTTGATCTCCTAATATCATAGGTAGCGGTAAAAGGTAAATTTTTGAAAAAGAATAAGAATAAGGAGAGGTAAACAAAAATGCTAGATAAAGCACATGTACTCGTATGTTATACCTGATTAAATCAAGCAGGCTAGGTGACTATTTGTCGCCGTCCCATTTCAAATTTTATGCCAATAAATCATCAGCATGCTAGAGCGCGGTCGGTGCTTTGCCGCTCGGCTGCGTGCTGGCGAAGCGCGCTCGCGTTCGGCGCAGTTTAGCTATTCCTCTTTTTTTTCATGATTTACTGCCGCTGCGTACTTGTGCCGCATTAGAGCAATATTTGTTCCGGGTGTGATGGGATGTTTTGGGTGCGTAATGTGGCATTCATTCGAGATTACTTTTTGCTGAGCCGCATCACAAGCATGCCTGTGTACTTCTACCTTGCACGCCGACTGCCTCAAAACCAAATGAAAATTAAACAATGACAACTTTCTTCAGAGGATTTTTTTACTTAGCACAAGCAATAATGAAATACTAGAAAGCGGTTTCCTCAGAACACAAAGCGACTGCGCAGCTTTGAATACGTTGAGCACTGAATTTATTTATTCATGCAATACTGCCAGCGGCCCTTTGGCAGTTATGGTCGGAGTGGTTGTAAGTTAAACAAAAAAGAAGACATTAGGTACAGGTATGCCATTCGGCATACTAAAGGGTAAAAAATAATTATAAAAACGCGTTTGTTCGTTCCAAACCTATATACAAGACAAAGAGAAAGCACTTCCAGTTAAGGGTGAGCAAAACAGCAAAAACAAATTATAAAGATAATAATAAAGAACCTTTAGAAAATAGTGTAAACAAATTACACCACACAACAACCAATGAATTGGCAAGAGGTTCGTGAATAAAAAGAAAAATAATAGAAAAACACAATTACAAGGCCGCTTAGCTTGCGTCTCCGAAGTGATGCAATTCGTGAAATGCAGTTATTTGCATCTTCTCATTTTCAAATGTTTTAGCTTTTCTTTCTTTGCTGTCGTCTCATTATTGCGAGACTTCATGAAAAACCGGAGACGCAGAAGAGTAAAACTTCACTATCTCACAAGTGATTTGCTGTCTATGTTCAGGACAGGCTGGGGCAGGAAAATGAGCCTGAGCAAGAAATTAATTAAAGACGAGAATGTTTTCATTATGCACTCTATTTACACAGAAAAATGTTGTGAAGTTGTCTTCAGGTCTATATATATATATATATATATATATATATATATATATATATCGTAATATTAATGCTTAGAGGGCTTGAGTGGTACAGCAAGCCTCCATTGTCAAACTGCGATGTGAAGGCTGAAGCTTCGCTGTTAGCTATAGCTGTCTGCTTTTCAGTTGTCAGCAACAGCGCACATTCCTTATATAAGGTTTTCTTTAAAATCTGCCTTGCCGTGTACCCTGCTACACAATGTACAAGCATGTCATGGCTTCTTGCAGTCATAAGAGCAGTGCGGTCTGACAAAATGCTTCTGCGCAATGCACAGCATTCCAATGAACTTTCGGCATCGCCAAAGCTTTCCTGGATCATTCAATTCGTTCAGTATTAAAATCTTATTTTCTGGTCCCACCTTGGGAACATAGACCAGTGGAGTGATAAGTTCTGGAGCACAGTTTTCTTTTTTAATTGGTTTTGCAAGGTTATAGAATGCCAGTGAATAAGTAAAAACTGTACAGCAGTAGGGTAATGGTGAGTTCCAGAAGATTGCCCGACAATGTCAAAGAAATTTTCAAGTTTGTCCTGGCTCAAACATGCAGTAAGTATGTGCTTGAAGCCAATGCTACTTAGGTATGAAAGCAAGTTCAACGTGCTTTCGATTGTTCCTCGGAGGCCAAGCAGACCTCGTAAGCACACACGGTCAACGTAAAGGCACATTCCCAGTTGCAATCGCGACCAGATGCGCGACTGATCCCGTCGCAAAACGAAGTTGTTTGACGGTCGCTTAGGTTGAGAAGCGAGGACTTTCGGCCAACCGCACTACCGCACACTGCCATGCACTGCTCGCTCGAGCGAAGAGCGTAGCATTAGGGCTGCTCGCAGCGCCCTCTGCGCTTTCATCCAGGAAGCGTCCTGCCCTCTCCATACGGCGCGGTGTGCGGACGGCAGACTAGCCCATAGTCTAGGGACCATAGTTTACCAATTTGTGCAAAGCAAAAAAACACAGTCACCTTTGGAGCGCAGGCAGCTAGACAGGCGCGAGAGCAGCGCTTCAAAGCCCGAAAATTTATTTCTGCATGTCGTGTGCACGTCGTGCACATCGTGCGTCAGCGAATGCTTCGATAGCGATGATTCTTTTAGACACTATCGCTCGCACGGTGTCGTAGGAATGTCGCGTTAATGGGTGCCTTTTCTGCATCACTGGAAAGTTACATTGAATGACAGCTGCACATTTCCATCAGCGGGGGTGCAACACTTCAACACGAGTACCAAGACACAATGCTCGCCTTGTAGCCGTCGCGTACGACGCACAAAACAAGGCATAGCGGAAACAAATGTCAATTTCATGCACGCGTCCTTTTTTTTTATTTCTTCCCTCACTTCTCGCTGTCTGCTTTTACCACGCTCGATAACCCTGCTTACGACTCCCCCTATTCCGGCTCACTTTGATGACTCCGCCTCTATACGGAGGTCCGCACCGATGCAAGCGGTCATAGCATAGGCGCTGTTCTAGCACAACAGCAGCATGGACACGACCGAGTGATAGCTTGCGCCAGCCGACTTCATTCGAGGTCCGAGCAGAACTACTCCATCACCGAGAGGGAATGTCTCGCTCTTGTCTGGGCCGTCGCAAAATTTCGACCCTACCTCTATGGCCGACAGTTCTCTGTTGCCACTGACCACCATGCACTATGTTGGGTTTCATCCCTGAAAGATCCAACTGGCCACCTCGGTCGCTGGGCCTTGCGGCTCCAGGAGTACTCCTATTCCGTCATCTACAAGTCTGGTCCCTTACATGAGTTTGCGGACTGTCTATGCCGTCAGCCGGTGGACCCACCCGACTGTGATTTCCTTGTTACAATACGTATAATGGCAATACGTATAAACGGGGTGGCGAGAAATAGTCACCTAGCCTGCTTGATTAAATCAGGTACTATACATGTTTTTATCTAGCATTTTTCTATGCATTCCTTTAATCTTTATTTTTCTCTCAAAATCTAGCTTCAACCGCTACCTATGACTGTAAAATCAAATCAGGTCTTATCAGGTCTTCCCTGCTTTTCCCCCACCAGTGCTCTAAACGTCTCTTGCTTATCTCGATGGCTGACCGGGTGATACTCCCGTCCACTTTAAACCCAAGCTCTTCTAGAAGGTGTACGTTACCTACTGAGGTGACTGTTTGGGCATGTTGGTAGGACATGAATAAACTTTATGCGCAACCTGTTTTCACTGGGTAAATTCCTTTGCATTCCATTAGGATGTGCTGAGTGGTCTCCGCATCTTTGCGGCAGCGTACCTAGGCCTCATCTAGTTCCGAATATTTGGTCCGATAATTTTTCTCTTTAGTCAACCGGCTCGAGCCTCAACTAGCAAGCCACTGCCCTTTGTGTTATCGTAGAGATTTTCCCTTCTAATTTCTTTCTTCTCATTCTTGTCAATTTCCACTGTTCTAATTGTTTTCATTCTTTGCATCCAATTCACGGTCTCTATTTCTCTCATTTTCTTTCGGATGACTCCTCGTTGTCTATTAACAGTTTCAATTATCCTTTACTTGGCTGCCAACTTATTTGACCTCTTCCTCCATTCTGCGTCCACGCTTTTCAGATACAGATACTTGTGCACTTTGGCCACCCATTTATTTTCATGCATGTTTCTGAGTCTTTCTTCAAAACTAATTTTGCGCTGTGCTTCCCTGACTTCAAAAGAGGCCCAACCCATATCACCCTGCACTGCCTCATTTGTGGTTTTACTGTGGGTTCCCAAAGCCAACCGGCCTACTGATCTTTGGTTAACTTCCAACCCCGACAAGAAATCCAATTTTAAGTTCAAAATCGCATTTGAGAACGTTATCGCTGGCACCATTACTCCTTTTCAGATTCCATGCATCACCTCATACTTACTGTGGCCCACAGTGCTCTGGGCTTTATTATTACTGCATTACGCTTCCCCTTTATTTTCAGATTATTTTGGTAGGTGGTTGAGCATGTCTTTCCTACGTTAATGTATACGATGAGGTACTTATATTGCTTGACTCTGGGTATGACTTGTTGTTGAATTGACCCCACGTAATTACTTGTCTCTTCATTAAAGGTCATAATCCGTGATTTCTCTGTGCTAAACTTAAAGCCTAGATTTGTCGCTGCGTTGCCACAGATAACCACAAGTGTCTGTAATTCTCTTGTATTGTCCGCTAGTACCACTATGTCGTCCGCATGCACTTGTCTGGAGACCTTCTGTGGCACCATTTGTCCATTACTCATATAGGATAAATCAAACCGTAATTGGCTGTTTTCCAGTCGTCTTCCTTTGTCTTTAACATAAAGAGTGAACAACAATGAAGACAGAGGACATCCTCGCTTTAGTCCTTCATGAATTCCAACCACTTGATTACCTTTTCTATCTTTCCATACAATTTGTACTAGGTTCTCTCTATATATCTCCCTTAGTAGCTTCACAAAAACGTAACCCCTTTATCCCCCCCCCCCCAGTGTAGGGTAGCAAACCGGAAACTCATTTCTGGTTAACCTCCCTGCCTTTCCTCTCTCGCTTGCTCTCTCTCTCTCTCTCTCTTCACAAAATCGTCATCTATGGCTTCGTGCTTCAGGATATGCCATAACAATAGTCTTTCTACGTTGTCGTAGGCTCCTTTAATATTTAGAAATGCTATCGAAAAAGATCTATTCTGAGCTATTGAAAAGTCTATGCACCGAGTTAGTACACATATTATCTTCTAAGCGTCTGCCTGGTCTGAACCCTTTCTGTAGTTCCTTCAGTCAATCATTTATTTGCACCCACTTCGACAGTTCTAACTTTATGTCTTGTATTGCCATTCTATACATATCACCCACGTTACTCTAACTGGCCTGTGCGAGCTCGGCTTATCCTTACCTTCTTTGCCATTGTAGATGAGGTTATCTTGCTTTCGCGCTATCCAACCGGAATTTTCTTCGTTCTAATCACTTGCTCTATGGCATTAGTCAGCAGTGCCTGGCTCTTTGCATTGGGATTTTATTGTGTCCTGCTGCCGTGTTATTAGGGACATTTTATGCTTACTTTTTCCAATAAAAGCTTTCTATGCTAAGTTTTGATCGCTCATGCTTCTCTGTTGTTGCTGGATCTGTTGTATACCCTACGCTTTTTTGGGCCAAAGTTACCTCTAAGGATGTCTGTGATGAAACGCAGCGCATCGTCTGCTTCGTAGAACTAACCGTCTACAACCTTTATAGCCGTTTCCGAGTATTTAGTTGGAGCTCCGAGTTCTTTCATATGGTTTCAGAATCTTTTGTAGCCTGAGCTACACTGACCGAGGTTGAGCAGTTTCGCGTGGCTCCTGGAGAGCCGTGCTGCACATGCGCGAGGAGCAGTGATGTCACACGGCGCACAGCTGGCGCGCCAGGCGTTTGCCCGGCGTTTGCGCTGGGCGTTTGCGCTGGGTGTTCGCCAGTGTGGTATAGCCATGCAGAAGGAGAGCGAAATTGCTGCTCAGCGGCGCAGAAGAGCGGAGAAGCTTAACTCATCGGATCCCGAAGTAGTTACCTGGCAATTAGCCGTTGAGCGTAGGAAGAACGAACAGAAGACGGCTAAACGCGTTGCGGAGACACCGGAGCAAAGGTAGGAACGTCTAGCAAAGTGGCGCCGCCAGGAGGCTGAGCGACGTGCCCGACCATCTCAGCAGCAGCAACAACAAAACGCCGTCGATGACGTCAAGACTCGCCGATTGACTGACTATATGGTGAAACTTAGCGAAAGCTCCAGTGCGACTCGGAACTTCGAGACGCACTTCGTAAACAATCCGTTTGGATATGTGTGCGACGTGTGTGAAAGGCTGTAGTACATGAAGACTTCACGCCGGTAAGTAGTGCCATGCGTGAAACGTTGAGTTTAGCGGCGCCGCCTGAGTAGGGTGAAACCGTGGCGCGGGTTTGTACAACATGCAAGAACTCTCTCGTTAAGCAGAAGATTCCACCCTTTAGCGTTACCAATGGGTATTGTTACCCACCCATGCCACCAGGTCTTCCGGTTCTGAACGATGTGGCCGACTTAGCTCACGCTACGTAAATACTGGCATAGCCGAGCTAAGCCATTGCTTATTTTTTCGGGCGCCTTTGTCTGTTTTGTGAATGCTATGCATCCAACTTTCACTTACGAATTTAATTTTCTCTTGCACGAGCTCACTCGCCACCCTTTTCTTTTCTCGGTATTTGGTCTATCTAAGGAGCACCTCTTCTTCGTGTAATGTCAACTTTTTGCCTTCGTGGTGATCCCTAGACGGCTGCTTACGCTCTTGAATAGCTTGCTTTATTTCCTTGCTCCGCCATTTACGCGGTTTCCTCTTTCCAATCCAACATTTTTTTGCCGTGTCTGTCTTATTTCCTGCTGCATAACGTCTACCAGTTCCTTATATTACCAGAGTGCTGTACGAAAAGCCTCAATTTTCTTCTCTATGTTTTTGCGATCTCCGTTATTTGCTCTTCATTCATGTTTAGAAATTCTGATTCTATTGGTTCGTGTTTTGCATTAATATCACTCCCGAACATTAATAGTAAATGTCTATGATCGCTATCAACGCATTTTTTTTTCATTTTCGTCTATTATCATTTGGTCTAGTTGTTCGTAGACTATTCCTGAAACTAAGGCGTAGACGATACATGACTGCCTGTCTCCGCATTGCCGCGTTACCTGTTCATGACACATAGTCTCACTGTTAACTACTATAAGGTTCTCTTCATCACACAGATCCAGCGCTAGAGAATCGTTGTAATCAGTATATCGGTCGAAATCTTCCATGTGCGCGTTCATATCTCCCACTAATATCACCTGTCCCAATTCCTTGAACTTAATAATATTGCTTCTAGTGCAATCAACCAAGTCCTTATTTCTTCCTCTGCTATTACTACCTCACTATAGGTAAGCTACTCCCAGCCAAGTCTTTTTGCCTTGCCAAGTGCCGCTAATCCATAAATGCTCCTTACATGTCTATTTTACCCTTTGTCATATCAGACCTTGCCTAACTAGTATGCCTATGCCTCCACCTTTCCTTGACCCGATCGTTCTGTTGCACCCTTCTCATAGAAAATTGTCAATAACAGGCGGCTGCTCCGAATCTCGTAGATGCATTTCGGTCAAGGCGTACACGCTAATCGCTTCGTCATTCAGCCGCGTTTGAATTTGCAGCCATTTTTCTTGCTTGCGACCACCCTGCATGTTAATGTAACAACTTTTACCTGCTCTACTCTTATCCTTGGTGCGTCGTTTCCTAACTGCTTGCGGTCTAATTCTGCCATATACTGGTGTGTCGCTACATTCAATACGTTATCTTGCTTTCTGGGTGTCTGGGGTCCGCCTAAAGAAGGGTCACTCGTCAACTTGGGTCACTACCAAGTGACCCAAGTTGGCGGAACAACGGTTACGTAGATAGAAAGGTAGATAGATAGCAGAGCCAATTGTACGCTTACTGCGAGCACTGATTCTTGCACAGAGAGATGTACCGCAACAGTTGGGAACCCGTTGCACGACTAAATGACTTTGACAAGTGGTCGTGTAGGTAGGTGTTTACTTGGAAGCTTCTCTGCAGGTCGCAAGGCGGTATATTGCACGATTTTGCTTTGTTTATTTAAAAATGCATTTGGTGAAGCTCTATGAAACTGAAAATAGAGTTCTCCACTTATTAGGGTCAAAACGAACTGTTGCGCTTTGGGGTAGCGTATAGGCCTGAAATCCTCCAGGCATAGAGATGAGTACGTCCGGGAGTAGAAGCGATAAAAAAAAGTGTTTCTTTAGATATAACATAGGCTCCAGATAAGTGATCCCACTCCGCGTAGGAGCGCTTTAGATGTCTGAGCTCACTACATGTCAAAGCGCACACATGTCAGCACACGTCAGGACACATTCACTACACCAAAGGTGCCCGCTTTTAAAGCAGTTCATTTCCCCCTTTCACTCGTCGAGGGAATTTAATGTCCTTCTTCTCGGCCAATTGGAACTGTCGCACAGTCCACCAAATTTCACTCCGCCCCCAATAGCGTCGTAGCATACGACGCAACCACGTCGCAATCTGGGAACCTGAAGTCGACGCAGTTCTCACGGAAGTCCTCGACGTTGACCCCATGCATGAATTAGTGGGCTCTCCCTGACGGTCAGCTTGCAGCGACCTGGGAAGCCTGGCCTTCACGGTGGTTACCGCGTCTACAGAATCAGGTGGTTGTGGTCACCTTGAAGGGACCTTCTTTGTTGACCCGTAAACAGTCGGCGCCGGGGCTCCGTCATCATCTATGCGGGCGCTGGTCAAGTGGTCGCTTCGTGGGAAGTATTCAAAGAATGACCATTGCGTTTTGAAGCATAACAGTGGAAACAAAAAAATTACACAACGCTGCAGTAAAGACAATATTTTGCATTTAAAAAGTACAAACAAGTAATTGCTTTGACAGTGGCTAAATTAATACTTGTAGTCGCACAGCCACAACCCCGCGAACGACACCTTCCTGAGTAGTGCTTCCTCTTTCTCAAAAATGGCGTCCGCAAGCTTGGTTGTGGTATCGTTCCATGCTGCTCTCTATGCGAAAGGTTCGAATAAGCCGGCTTTGAACATACTTGGAGCAGTACGGAAGGAGCGCGGCAGACGTGAAGAAATTCAAATTCAGAAAACGGATGAACTTAACAATCTTCATACAACGATAGGACGCAACACATCAAGGAAAAAATACAGGTGAAAGGAAAGAGCGCTCTTTCCTTTCACCTGTATTTTTTCCTTGATATGTTGCGTCCTATCGTTGTATGAAGAATGTACCAACTAGCCCAACAACAAGTTTTATTAAGAACTTAACAATGTCACCGTGAGCGCACCATCTACAAGTAGATGTTAAAAGAGGAATCAAGAGATGGCGCCACTCGGCCAGTGACACGCTGGCCGAGTGCTTTCATTATGATAGCAATTGTATGGACACTCCTGGCGCATTTCTGCCGTCGCTGTCGCCGTGAGGTTCCGTATAAAGTCCCAGGGCGATAACATCATCGCCGCGCGCCATATGCTGTATGTGGAAGTGAAGGCGTGAGAGGGTGAGCCGGCGATTGCCGCTCAATCTCGCGCACGCAAGGGAGGGAAAGGGGAAGCAAGCGCGCAGTCTTTCATTCGTGCGCCACGCTCCGGCGGGAGGGGGGAGCGGATGCCTTCTACTCCGGGCGGCCCGAGCAGCCGCGTGGGACTGCCTGGGCCGCAATACAACACTACTATCCTTACTTCGCATAGCTATCCACTAATTTGCTACCGCAATCGATGCTTCACCTTTCGGGCGAAACTGCGCCTTTTTCTTTCTGAACCCTCCGATTCCGCAGTCTCTGTGACCCTGCTTCTCCTCGGTATATTGGAGTATCTTAAGGACGCACGCCTTATTAAAGACGCACAGCGAACACTGCTGCGATCACAACCGCTGATTTTGCTGCAAAGTTGCAGTCTGCGCAGATGCTGCCACCGCCTGCGCGGTAGCGTTCGCCGCTACCAAAAGCATGACACGAAGGCGCACCTTCAACATGTGTTCGCCCTCCAGATTGGTCAAAATAACCTGTATAGCTTCCTTCTTTCTCGGGTTTTACGTGCCAAAACCAGTTCTGATTATGAGGCACGCCGTAGTGGAGGGCTCCGGATTAATTTTGAACACCTGGGTTTCTTTAACGTGCACTACAAAGCAAGCACACGGGCATTTTTGCATTTCGCCTCCATCGAAATGCGGCCGCCGCGGTCGGGATTCGATCCCGCGACCTCGTGCTCAGCAGCGCAACGCCTTAGCTGACTGAGCCACCCCGACGGGTAACCTGTAGCTTCCACAGTATCTATCTATCTATCTATCTATCTATCTATCTATCTATCTATCTATCTATCTATCTATCTATCTATCTATCTATCTATCTATCTATCTATCTATCTATCTATCTATCTATCTATCTATGGTTTAGTTGTTCCGTGCAGCACTGTGGAAGGTACAGGTTGCACGGAACAACTAAACCATAGTTAGATAGATAGATAGATAGATAGATAGATAGATAGATAGATAGATAGATAGATAGATAGATAGATAGATAGATAGATAGATAGATTGATACCGAAAAGTGCATGAGGTATCCAAAGAATGCTAATCGCAGAAATATTTTCTAACGGATAGTCTGATACGAAATACTAACCCAACCTGCAAGAACGCTGCAATGGTATGGAAAGGAATGAGCTTGCCGCATAATTTTAGTTATTACAACGGACACATCACTGCTTGCCGATGGTGAACAGTACTACCGCTGGGTCGTGATGGTGGACAAGGACAAGGTTATCCGTGCCATAGTGCGTCGCTTTTAATTATATCTTTCAATTTGCTTCTTTTACCTGTTATGGAATACATATGAGGAAACATCTTTGCGAGATTACGGTAGAACTTGAAGACCACGCACAGATGTGATGTGCGTTGCCATGACCATGTTTCAGCCACGGTATGAGCAAGTGGCCAGCGTATTCCTGGTGCCGCAGTTACCTTTGAGCTGCTCGAATAGATGGCAGCGCCAGAGTTACTTTGAAATGCTGTAATAATATTGTCACCTGGTAGTGACCATCAAGAACACAGTGGCAAAGCTGTGAAGGACTAAACGAACTCTTTATTGGGCGAACATGTGCCCGCAAGAGCATGGGACACTCGAAGCACAACGATAGCGGCGAACACAGTCGGCGATCGTCGAAGTCTGATCAGCGGGTCAAGTGCGTCGGCTTTTACACATCATTCGTCAAAGGTTCTAGTGTAATCGATGGTGCCCACGTGGTTTCCAGAAAGTACTACCCAATTCGCGTCGCGCATGGAATAAGATTACACGTGGTTCGGTGACAATAGACAGTGGATAGAACCATCGATAACATTCGCGAAATGGCCGATACATGCAGGCACGTCTTGCGCCGAGCGATACCGTTTAACATTTGTTAGCCGGTGAAATGCGGTCTCCGGATACAGATAAAGTATCCGTGTCAATATCTCGGGGCGAAGCTAATTTTAAATTCTCGAATTCAACAACTTCAAGCAGCCTAAGTCACTCCAGGAAAATCGGTCGGAAGTACAGTCGATGTGGAAGCCCAATAAGCAGTTGCCCATGTTCAAGAATTGAATTGAATTGAACCTATATTTTTATCTTGAATACAGTGCAAGAAATTTTAAGGAGCTAAAGGCCCCGCCATGCCTTTTAGAGGCTCTTGGACCCGTAACATATATAGGTATGCATCCGTAGGGAAAGAAACCTCAATCACAAATTTTCTAAGTTAACGCGTGTGTTTTCTGTTCCCTTTTAATCTTAATGCATTAAAACTTTCTGCATAATGCTTATCCTAACACAGTCCCGTTCCCGTGTTAACATTTAGATGAGCCGTTGTTGTTCTCTAGAATCCAAAACGTGGTGTCTACTTTGTGAGGTCAATGAGAGAGAGAACAGTTTAGTGTTGGGAAATGGGCAGAGGTCGGCCGGAAAAGCTTGTATCCAGCCTGTTATTAGGCAACTAAAAATTAAATTATGGGGTTTTACGCGCCAGAACGACCATCTGATTATGAGGCACGCCGTAGTGGGGGACTCCGGAAATTTCGACCAGCTAGGGTTCTTTAACGTACACTTAAATCTAAGTGCACGGGTGTTTTCGCATTTCGCCCCCATCGAAATGCGACCGCCGTGGCCGGGATTCGATCCCGCGACCTGTTATTCGGCAACTAGGAATACTAGGAATAAAGGGTTAGGAAGAGACAAGAAACGCAACTGAGGAAAATAAGGTGACATCGACATACTACTGTGAATGCAAGTAATTATGTAAACGTACGGTACAGGCACCATGTACATTTCTTACATATTCACGACAGGTGCCGTCGGTGGAGTCAATGCTTACGCATGCCAAGTTATGAAAGGTGCAGTAGGGCCAGAAAGATAAAATAGGATGACGTGGACAGGTTTTGGCACAGTGCGCAGCAGGAGTCTATGCGTCGGTGATACAAGGAAACAAGCGTGGGAAAAATGCAAGGGAGTCACGAATACAAATAACCAGCACCGTCATGTGCCCGGAACACGAGTGCCCAAGGTGAGGGCGAGGTTTTTATGTTCAGGCACCGCAAATAGCAAGGCTGCTCTCACTTGGCACTTCCCATCCTGATTTGTTTTTATCACTCGCTATTATGCATTCTATCGCCATTCCCACCTCTCGATCGGTCGCCTCTTAGCGCGTCTTCACCTGCTCAGTGCGATAGATCATGCTTCTTGTGAGCAGTACAACAATCCAAGCGTAGTTCAGCCTTCCTGCGCCCAGGAAAAAAAAAGGTATCTTGTAATTTTCCGTCCTATATATCTTTACTTCACTTAATTACCTTAAAGACCCATAATTTTTGGGTATTACATAAGGGGTGGGTACATGTATACAAAAAGAAGTTATTGGTTAAATATGGCAGTTATATAATCAGAAAATGAAGATGAGCAGGGGGTTGCAGTGACGTCGTGTGGAAGGCCATTCTAGTCTATGGCTGGGCTAGGAAAGAATGATGCAGCTAATCTTGTGGTATGAGCACGTGGACGGCCAACTTGTAGGGGATGACCAATGCGGAGTGAAATGCGTGCCGGAGGGCTGATGTAGGGCGGAATACGAAATGAGCTGAAAAAAAAAAACCTATGGAACAAGCAGATACTGGCGATTCGACGACGGCAAGCAAGATTTGTTAGACCGGACTTCGCTTTTAAAGCTTATATGCTGGTATGGTGTGAATAGCACTTCTATTCCTTTGTTTCCTGCAATGCTGTCCTTTGAAAAGTGGTATGTTCTCTTCCTGATAAGTTTCAGCTATCTGCCACGCAGGGGGGCCTTCTACATAACCTTTATTTGGTGTTCGTTTCTTCTTTTCTCACTGCAAAACGCTATTATTATTTGGCTACAGAAAATGCCTCGCCGTATCTTGCAGCCTGTCGTTTGTGGGAATGTTCCTGCAAGGGTGAAATGCTTTGCACACAGCTCGTCCTGTAGTTTCGCTTTTCGGGTGTATTTTGTTTGTTGTTCGCGATCTTTTTGGCCGCGTACGACATACCTCGCATGTCGAGAGAGGCATGTCTCTGTTATATGTTACATGCTTATTCTCCGTGACACTTGCGTGAAATGGTTTTGCTTGTTTGTTATTCATCTACACTGGTTTATTACTGAGATTTCGCTTTTCTTCGGCTCCTTGTTTTTACTGTAGCTTTTGTGTAATTGTTGTGTAATTTTATGTTGCATATGTGA
>NC_051156.1:147971628-148060309 GCF_013339745.2 Dermacentor silvarum
TTTGCATTCGATAATTGAATACAAAGAAAAGATGCACGAACAGCGTGCCCAACATGTCATGGTGAACAGAATATTTTCTCATATCCGCTGCCAAAAATATTCTCCACGTGCCGCTTGGGTCGACGAGAAATGAGATTCCGAGAGCAAATCAAAATACAAATTACTCTACTGTCGTCACTTCTGCCATGGCGGCTGGCGCATAACGAAAACCCATGTTATGCTAATAGCAATTAAAAAACTACAAGTTCAATTGAGGGTCCTTCTAAGGTCATCAATCCCATGAACCCCATTTATTTTCCCCCTGATATTCCTTGTCACCTGTCCTTCCCCCCGTGTGAAGTAGCCAACGGGATTGTCACTCTGGCTCACCTTTCTGCCTTTCATCTCATATTTTCTCTCTTCTCTTGGCTTTCCACATATCACAGGGATGAATGGTTCCATTTTTCTGACAGCGTAGATATGAAAATTGTGATTCATGTGAGTACGATTGCACGCCTGACAGAAGAAAAGGTCTCTGACTGATTTCTAGCGATGTTCGATAGAGGTTGTTTACGATCTGTTCACCAAACAGATGACTACATTGAGCACGAGAACGTAGGGTGCTTACTGACTACCAATTGACTGTTTGTTAAAAAACAAAGCGTCTTCATGGTACCCTCAAATGAATTCTTATAACTAATAGTGATGGCCACTAATGAATGAACCATAGTCAGCGTGATGCCTCTAATAGTGCATCATTGCAGTGTTGTCCGAATCCCTGTTGTAATGAGTAGGTTACCGCGCCAAAAGAAATAATAAATCCCTAGGTTCGAACGCCTGCGTTGACTACAATTTGTCAAGCCGCTTTGCTTCGCGTAGGAAATGTTTTTTTATATAGAAATAGAAATACGAACACATTTATCGTTCCTCGCTGAGCGATATGTTTGAAGAGTAGCGCGATAACCAAGGCAGTACGAAAGAAAGCGTTGACTTTTAATGGCACTCGCCACAGTATCTTATAGTGGCTAATTCGTTGCGCTGCTGAGCTCGACGCCCAGGGTTCGATCCCGGCAGCGGCGGTCGCATTTCAAAGGGGGCGATATACAAAAAGGCTTGTGCGCCTAAATTTAGGTGCACGTTTAGAACCGCAAGTGATCAAAATTATCCCGTAGCTGTCCCACAGCTGCGTACCTCATAATCACATCATGGCACGGGCGCCTATAAACCTGAGAATTCAAATTGCGTTTAGCTTCTTTATTTTGTTCTGTGTTTCTCGCTCTTCTTCAAACATGAATCAGTACCAATTTGACCTGTTTTTCATTTTCCTTGACCGAAAGAGAGCGAGAGGATGGGAAGTACAGAAAAATCACGAAGAAAACAGAACAGACGCCTATCAAATTGAACAAATATTCAGTGCTTTTTATTACTATTTGAAGCTTTTATTTACAAGTTCCTAATTTCTTTATTTATTTGTTTTCCCTTGTCAGCGTTAGTTCTATTTTCCTCATGATCGTTTCCAGACCATACTGGATTTCGTCGGACTCTAAATGCCCTTGTCAGCGTCAAGTCTATTTTATTCATGATTGTTTCCTACAAGACGAGATTTCGTCCGACAACAAACTTAAAGAGAGCTGTTAATGATATCTGGAGCGGTTTGCCCGGCGGCTCGCCAAGCAGCCCGCTGGAGGTGCATGTGATGACGCATCAGACAGACACAGAACACGCCGCGCTCTCACAGCTACAACCCACACTCGACCACATATAAAGCTAATCACAATATACTGCTAAAGTCGTTGTTTTGCAGGAAAGTAAAACTACGCAGTGCAGGGCGCATCGTTGTACGTGTGTACCTGTCATTTCTGAAGGCAGTTAATTTGGTCGATTCATATCATTGCCTTGATTTCTCAGGGTTTTAGTTTTATTCACATGGTTTTTACACCAAAATTCGACCAACACTTTCGAACATGTTAAACTGCAATATATTGACATATTAATGGAAGAAGCATCATGCATTCCCTCCGTGATATGTCATCCACTATAACTGACGTGATCCAACTTATGCTCAAACAAGAACGCACAAAGGTGCAATGACTTATGTTGAGGACTCACACCATGTGTCCGAGACACCCGTGTAGTAGTGTCCCAACACGATGTGTATGCAGCAGAAGAATCGCATTCCATGCAAGAACTGAAGATTGTAATCATCGCTGTGAGTCTTGTCAGCCACCTTGAGCAATTGGCGCGTGTTCGAAGTGACGGAGAAAGCCGTGACGAATTCTAGCAGGGTGCCTATGAAAAATGAGCCAACACGTCATTCATTAGAAAAGGAGTGACGTCAGGGCTACTTGATGCAAATAAAGGTTTAAAACATTTTCGCGCAGAAAGAGAGGTCAGAGGTAACAGTTTCTTAATTACCCAGTGCATTGCTTGCAAACTCTCCATCACGATTAGGACTATTCACCACTATACTATTCAATTCCATTTTCTTTATTTAATTATGTAGTCATCGTTGTAGGATCTGTCTCAATCAAGCAATCAAATGCGAATTTATTGCCAGGAAAGAGGAACATATTTACAGAAATAAAGGAACGGTTTCGCTAGAGCAAATTATAAATTTAGTCTGGGTATTGTCAGCAAGTCTTCTTACAATGCTAATTTCTTTGAGATATAAATAATATTTAAGTTTCTTGAATGTATAATCAAAGCCTTTGTAATGAAAAGAAATTTGGTTTATAAAATATGACCTGGCGCTCGCCATATTATGTAGACGAAAAGACACCATTCCTAACTATATTATCTGTCAGTCAGAACAGTGGTGTATATTTAAGTGCTCCATTAACAACGAAATACAAAAGCTTCAACTTCTACCGCTGACAATAGCGACCGTCTTTAAACGTCTTGAAAACAGACCTTTCACGTAGCAGTAGCTTTATTAAAGGAACTATGTACTGACATGGTGCCGTCGATGATAATGCCAGGAATATGCTTTGATTTGCACCTAATCTCTTCACAGTGTTGAATACTGTAATTTGCTGAACACTGCAATACGCAAGTATTGCTGGGCGTACATCTTAACTTTAGTGTGCGCATGCATATAATTTTAACCTACCACGTGCAATAAATGTAGCTGTTTTGTGGGGCATCCAAGGGCCCTCAAGCTAGTTGTTAAGCTTTTATGTTTCATAATGGTAACAGAAAAATTTTGGCGGTGTTAGGGAAAAAATTGTTTGCAAATCAAATGACTGGCCTACGGCTTTTCTGGTCTTCTGCAAAAATATAGCAAATTTCAACCCAAATTTATTCATTACAACCAATATCGCATCACTTTATGAGCGAAAGTTGGCCTAATGAAGGCCAGAAAATATGACGCGCTTTAGAATTTCCGAACAGAGAGGCGTTCAAAAAATGCAGTGAAACACAAATCTTATAACGTAGTCGTTAAGTAGAGTACGTACATGAGGAAGTCAGTACTCGTGCTGAAAGGTACAAAACGAAATATAAAATAAATCACGTACTCATTTCCTTCTTGTCCTTTGGTTTGCTGTTCAATAACTCGTCCAGGCATGTAGCTCCTATGATAATCACTAGTAGCATTCCAAAAAATACCCTGCAAGCGAAAGCACCAGTTGATTAGTGGATTGGTCTATGAAAAAGAAAGTGATTTATTAGGCTACGTAACTTCAGAAACAGTAGTTCTTAGTACATGCCGTTCCTATATTTTTAGTGAAATTTTCAACTACTGAACCTAACAACCATGGAGGAGGGAAAATCGCCGGTGAGTGATTGTTTGCATTGCATGTAATTTTCCTTAACGACGACGGTCTACTGATACAAGGAGAGAGACCACTATCATTTCATCCGCAATTCGGTTCACTAACCAGATAATCAATGACTGTAATTTGACTTAGAGTGGCAAGATTCATGTAAATGAAAGGCCGACGGCAAACCTAGACGAATGTATAAGAAGGAAACGGACAGCACGAACGCCGACTGTCAACTGATAAGTGACACAGGGGCGGAAAAGAAGGAACAAACGAAACGTATCTGCGCATACTCAAGCAAGAGCAGCGCCAGCCCACCAATAAATTACGCGCGTGGGTACTCAATAAATATAACTCTTAGGTACGACATTTCCTCCTTGCGGAAGAGAAATGTGGGCTTACATACGCACATGCTACTACCATTATTGAAGTGTCATATCCTGGCCATAAATTAAATTAATTAAATTCTGGTGTTTCCCGTACTAAAACCACGATTTGACTTTGAGGCGCGCCGAAGTGGAAGACTCCGGATTAATTTCGATCACCTGTGGCTCTTTAACGGGCACCCCAATCCAAGTAGACGAGGGTTTTCGCAATTCTTCGCCATAAAAAAGCGACCGTCACGGCCGGCACTGAAAGCGCAACCCCGCGTTTAGTAGCACAACGCAATAGCCACAAAGCAACCATGGCGGATCCCGGCCACAAGGCGCGCTTCACTTTTATGACTGTTCTCTCTGCAAACTTCAGAGTGCAGTTGAAATCGGGATAATGTAGGAAAATATTAGACAGTGTTCCACCGCTGAACCAGCCTTTAGGCTCAATGAATCTCTGATTGACCTGAGAGCCCTACATGAAAGCCGATGAGGCATTCGTCGAACTTGGTGGCATGTCTTACATAGCATCTGTTTCTTGCAGTTCAATTGGTGTTTTCGTCTCCGCACTGTGGCCCATATTGTTCCTAGCGGGCTGTCAGACGCAACTTTGCGACCTATCAGTTGATAGATCGGCGTTGGTGCTATATTTGTTTGCACGTGTTTGCACGCCTTTCTTTCAGACAAATGTGACCTCGCAATGTATTCTCATTATGTCCTGGACGCTTGCGAACGATCCACTTAAGTGCAAGCGAGCACGGCTGGCACTTAAGTGGATAGTTCAATAAAGGTAATATAGGTGTAAATATTTACACTAAATTATAGAGTTTTACGTGCCAGAACCGTGATCTCCTTATAAGGTACGCCTTAATGGGGGACTACGGATTAATTCTGACCAACTGTGGTTCTTTAACGTGCACCTCAGTCCAAGTACACGAGCGCTTTCGCATTTCGGCCCTCATGTAAATGCCGCGACTACGATTAAAAGCGGGACATCGAGTTCGGCGACGTAATGCTATAGCCACTAAGCTACCACGGCAGGTCATGGCATGAAGTGAATGACACTTATACCTTAGATGCCTATTTGCAATCACGAAAGACCGCTATCCATCCAACATGGATAGAACTACCATGGGCCTCATGTGTTCCAGAGTGATAGCTTCGTACGTTCATGCAACGCGTGTATAGCCTATAGCAGAGCGAAACGAAGAGAGTTTTGCTTGAGCCGACTATTCTTTAGTATAGGTTCTTACTGCAATCTAGGTCTGCCTCTAGGTCTGCTTCAGGACTGCCTCTAGCATAATATTCAAATTCTGGCGTACGTCAAGTTCATGGCGTACGCGATCACCCTCTCTTAGCTGAAACATTTCGTTGCCCTACAGTTGACGTAATGTGAGCGTGTCTTCTGCTTTATGAAACAAGTGTGGTAAACTGGACGGCTAACGGATGTGCCTATAGCGACAAAAGATTCCTTTCCATGTCTGAGTTGTAAATTTAGTCTGCTATGATTCCCTAAATAAGGTATGCTCCCTAAGAGTGTGCAATATATACCCCATTGAACATAATGTGTACGACATGGAATGAACATAAACACATTTGGAACATGATTGCCGGAAATTGTGCTCCGCCTTACATCGGGTGCCATATTTACAAGAAAAAGTCCTTACCCTGAAACTTTTCGAAAGAAAGAAAAATTCCATGCAATCATCAGTTTGGACATATAATCAGAAAAGGCGGCCGGCTAATGGCAAGCAGCACTTGAAAACAAGGAACTTTGGGAATCAGGTCCCAGGTGTAATCTGCATATTGGCGCGTTTTGTTTTGGTACCGTCAAGTATGTTGTTTTATTGCATCTCTTCCATTCTATTTCTTCGCTCTGGCGACGTCAAGTGCTATCGTCAAGGCTGCTCGACGAACCAACATCTACGTATATATTGTGTATTTCTCTTCCTTTTCAATCGCCCTGTACGAATGCATTTTGGCTTATTGGTGCTGTACACGCACATGTACGCACTAACAGCTTCTTTCCTTTCTCTCTGTCTTATCTTTTAATTCCCTTTCCTCCAGCGTAGGGTAGCCAACTGTGCGCTTTTCTGCTTATTTTATCCCTGGCTTCACTTTTGCTTTGGCTTTCTCGCTTTACGTATTGCATTTGCTGTGTCACGCTGTTGCTCCTAAATAAAAATGTACGTTCTTAATCATACAAAAATAGGAGCAAGTCCAGGAAGCACATGCTCAGGAGTAGTGAACACGACAAATATTACTGGCAATCAGCCCACCGGAAATAGCTCCTCAGCCTAACAGCATCGAAACTACAAGGCAATATAAGAATGACTTGGTCAGTGCCTCCTGTATTTTTTTCAATACCAGCGCAATCGCTCACTCCCCAATGGGGTCCGTTGGTGCGCCTTAGCTCAGTGAGTTGCCGCGATGTGACGCTACCCAGATGGTACGATTAATTTAGGTATGACTGCTTGCGTAACGCGAGCGTCTGAGCGCGCGCCGCTGCCGTTCTGGATGAAATGCGGTAGACGTTCTGTCCTCCTATTTCACGTGTCTGTAGTATTACTTCCTGCGACATCCGTCGTGAGGCGCCACCCAGATCGTACTCTCCCGCAAAGCAGGCGCGAACCCTGGCCGACGGGGGAGAGTAGGAAAGAATGGTAGGAGAGGGTGGTGAATGGTTGGATCGGCCGCATCTGGCTATCATTGAAAAAACAGAGGCGCTGGCTTGGTGCGCTAGTTGATAAAGCTGTGTGCGCTGTTACCCCTTTAATTAAAGATAGCTAGGCGCTATTGTATTGTGGTATTGTACTAATGTACAAAAACGAGGTAACTAAATCATAAAACAATGATTCGTCCCATGTTGCAACATGCTTCGCCAGCTTGGAACCACAATAAACAATACGAAATAAATACCACAGAAGCAGCCCCCCTCTGCCTCACCCACCTTTAAAAAAAGATGCCCTCAAATTGATTTGTCTACGCTAGGACTGCGCTTTCTTGCTCGCTAAAGTTATAATTACTTAGTCGTTGAAACTACAGCTTTCTTTTGTGCATTCACTGTGTCAACTTTCCGACAGCAGCCTCATTCCGTTTGCTAAGCGGTCCATTACCTAAGGTCACGCTGTTCTTATTATTTCCACTTTCTTCACACCTATTGACACGCTTAATTATATATCTTTGCCGAGAGCAGTTCAACATTGGAACTTAATGTCAGATAACATAATATTCACTCATAGTCCTTTGGCCCAGTTCATACAATCGGTCGCTGACGCTTAGTACGGTAATAACGCCTATTCTTAAACATTGTTTTTGTTTGTTCTGTTTTTCTTCTGTACGTCGCAGTTAGGATAGTAGTAAATCTGTTCTAGCTGTACTGTCGGCATTATGTGTTTACTCTTTTCACGTTCTCATACATTTAACGCGAGAGCGTTAAGGACCCCGGGTGGCAGAAAATCCGGTGTTGCCGTGCGGCGTTCGCGGCTGCGAAAACCATCCCGACCCACCCCGACCACGCAGGCCTTGCACGTGGCGCAGAGGCATAAGTGAACTAATTGAATTTCTCAAAGTAAAATCCGTCAGAAAAATCGTAAAGTACGACTGCACCACAACCGACAGACATGATAGCGTGAGATTGTAATTTGAATGGACGATAAAACAAAATTCTGTTACGAGGAAACACAAACACAAACCTCTTTTCCAGCATTTCTACCATACCAACAGCGCCACGCCCGTATGACCCAATACTCTAACCCATGAATGCCTTAGTGCACCCTAAAGAACCCCAGGTGGTCAAAATTAATCCGGAGCCCTCCACTACGGCGTGCCTCATAATCAGAACTGGTTTTGCAAAGTAAAACCACAGAAAGAAGACGAAGAATGTGTACGTATCTATGACAAAATAACAAATAAATAAATAGTGAATGACGAATCTTTCGTTTCACTTCCACCATCTCTTCAACTATGTCGGGGGGGGGGGGGGGGGGGGGGCTGCAATACAGGATAGGGGACAACTTACACGATTGCTATCTGTGCTGTGTCCCAAGGTTGCGGCTCTGCCGTTACACAGTTCGACACCTCAATGCGCACTAGTGGTGGCTTCACTGAAAGTAGAGAAAATGCACACTTTTTGTAGCTGTTTCATGAGCTAAACATGTCATCATAAGGAGGCCCTACGTCTGTTCTTGCAGAGCGAAACTATCTCTATAGGCGTCATCATCTTACATAGATTGCTCCGGCAAGCATAGAAACACTAATGTGCGATTCTTGCTTTTGTGTCAAAAAGCAACACGCCAACTGACGTTGGCTTGTTGCTTAAGTGGGATGGATATGCATTCAGGATAAGAATTTTCAAAATTTCATTTTAAACGAAGTGTTCTTTGCTTCTGAAAAAAAAAAAAAACACGTGACCTTCTCCGAGCGAGCGGCTGGTGGAGAGAACGAGCAGCTCGCGCAGACAGAGAGGAAAAAAAAAAAGAAACAGGTGCTGCGTCACTGACGTCACGCGGCGGCGGCGGCGGCCGAAGTTGTGGCGACAGTCGACTGCGAAGCAATAGAGGACGCTCGCCCGGGACCTAGCGGATTGCGCGGTAGGCCTCGGAAATACGCTGCGACCTCGGAAGCTCGCCAAGCGAGAAGCGAGGCGCGACGTGCGAAGCGGCGGGAGCAAGGCGTTCAACCGCGACTGCTGCTGTACCCCTGCTGAGAGGATGCGACGTAAAGTCGAAGAGAAGCGTCGTTGGCGCCAGCCGGACCCCGCATCACGAGTGCGCTAAGCCGTAGCTAAGGGTCGAAAACGAGCCGAAGAAACCGAACTGCAAAGGCAGCAACGCGACGATGCGAGACGGCGCATTACCAAGTGTGGAGCAGGCTTTCGCCTTCACGTGTCACAGGAGTGTAACATGCTGACAAACTTTTCTTTCTGAATTTTCTATGTAAAGTGCCATGTCTTGCATTGGTGTGATCTACTATGCGGTGCTTTGCGGTAATAAAATCCCATAAAATATAAATTTTAACCTCCTGCACGCTTCGGACGGAGCACATCAATGGGAGACGCGTACGACGTATTAAAATCAGGTGTCTCAGCTTCTGCAGACACTTGCCATACCTACGTTTACCAGCGCCTGCAAATCGTCGCGGCTGCATTCGTCGGTGAAGCAAATTCCCAGGCGAGTAATAGGCACGTCTTCAACCGAATAGTAATCCTTGAATAAGAGAATCTGTAACAAGCAGTATCAGTGACAAGAGAGAGAGAAAGAGATTAAAGTTTAATAATAACAGTGAGAACGATAATCATAATCACAATAGCACTGTGTATACCTTACTTATAAAGTGAAATTCGTAATAGAAGAGAGCCGCAAATTTAGAGACAAGCTGGCTAGAAGGATCATCCTCGGCATTATTCACAACATGCAGTAGGCGGTGCAACAAACTTTGGCAAGCTTCAACGAAGCAACTGCACTACAGCCTTACGCAGCTGACTGTGCTTAGTCACGAAAAAGATATCGTCCTATAACTCACAGAAAATAGTTACTCTACGCCGTTTCATATACTTAGCAGGCACCGTAGCTGAAAGCAAGCAATTAGCGTCGTCATTGAGAATCACTCTAGACGTTCCGTAATGCAAATGGTTCTTAGCAACTATACTTTCTACAAAATAACTATTTAAGATATTACAACCTCAAGTTCTAGATGTGAGGTTACGTCAGATCACGTACCACTTGTGCACCTTTGTAGTGACAGTATACTCGACGTACAATGTTCTCGTTGCGAACGCAAACGGTGCGCCATAGGTTGAGATCTGCGACGCTTTCCACGTAACAGTGCATGTCATATTTTGCCATATAAGGCATGGAACGTAATGCTAAATGAAGTTACACGACGCATGCCTAGGTTGTTCTTTCATATTTGTCGCAGCATTTTTTTTTTCTGTCGTGAATGCGAGCAGTGAAAAAAGTGTCTCTAGCCTTCGTAGCCATGCCTGCTGTATATGTATGAGACGGTGCACGGGCGCAAATCGCTCGGCGCTTTGCCCATGTAATTGGGCACTCCGTGAGCGAAACAGCGTGGTGCATGCTTAAGGATAAATGTACCGCCAGGCTTGTTCTAAACTGGATCTCCGCATTCCGTGCTCATTTTCACGCCACATTGAATCGAGTCGGAAAACTGGCACACTCGATAGGAAGCATAGTGCAGCAGTCGCGTTGACAAATGCCTGAGAGCGCACTTTACCTTCGGGTGCAAGTTGTCCGAGAACGACTCGATGGCGTCTTTCGTGGCAGTGCCGTTGTTGGAGTAAGCTAGTAGATTGCAGTACTGTCCCCGCGAGACCACGTCACGGTTCTCGTGGTGGATCACGGTCTCCAGACACTCGTCGAAGGCGCCGGCGTCCATGTGCGAGCCCTGGAGCAGGCCCGTGGGGAACTTCCCAGAAGCGTCGAACACTGCACCCAGAGCAAAGCTTATTAGAAACACTTTGTGGTACACTGATTCATATAGCAATCACAGCGCTTTACAGCAAATATCCGACATAAGGAAAAACAAAACACCAAAACTATTCTCAGAAATTTGAGCATCGGCAACTACAATTAGATAACTTGTCATTTGGGTACTGCAGGTAAACGGGATTTTCCTCGATGTTTCGCAAGTGCCCATGAGTCACATCAAGCTGGCAGGCGTTTGCGCGGTATTGTTCGACTATTCTGCCTAGGGCAAATAACTTGCCTCTGGTACATGCCGAGCTGGTGTCGGTGTACGGTGATGGTGCCCGCGAAAAATCTCTTGGGGCATTGTGTCCCTCGAAATACAGAAAGTGGAATCACTGCTCGTGCTTCAACCAACTTTCCCGATGGAAACTGCCATTTTGGTTTGCTGGCTTAGCGGTGTTTCGTGGTAGTGCTAGAACACTTTTTTTTTAATCCACTAAAACCACAGAGACGTCGCTCATTTTGGTACGCATCGTGTATGCCTGTTCTAAATGCGTGGTTGCGTTAGTACTTACTTTATGAACGCCCCTCCTGCTAATAGGGTCGGCATTGTCTAGCTTTCCGCTGTGCTTCCAATTGCACCGTGCGGACAGTGTACGTTCATCAGTTAGCAGAGAAGGAAGCATAATAATAATAAAAAAAGCGCTGACGCTCGCATTCTGGAGAGCGGGAAATGTCTTCTCTCCGCAGCCAATCAAAAATGTCTTAACGTGACCAACTCGGCATCCAAGCTGCGTAAATCAGGCAGCTGTTGACCACAATAAGTAATTATAGCCAGGTTATCTTGACAATAGTCGAACGCGAATATGACAATACCGTGTAGAGACAATTATTCTCTATAACGAACTCGCTAAGCTTACTAACCGGTACTCATGTAAATTAATTGCCTCATATACAGCTGCGTATTGGACACGGCAAATAATTTCTGCGGAGGTGCGCGCTAGGTGGAGATAAGCGTGTGAAATAGAAAAATTGCCACCCATCCTATTGCAGCCATGAAGCTAGAAAAGAAACCCATATTGGTTTCTCGCAGAGCTTCACAGTTGAAGAAAAATCCGTCCTGGTCCGAGCTTCCAACCTGGGACCAACGCATTTCCGAGGTGTTCGCTCTACCATCTGAGCTAACCAGGAGGCTAGCAGATCGCAGCGCGAGAGCGAATTGATCCTCTATTCGAAACTCAGAGACACTGAATGTGTAAAATTAGTTCTGCGAGAACCGGCAAGATGAAGGAAGGTTCATGAAGGAGAGAAATGATCATCCACCCGTTCATTTTCTTCTCTCTTTCGTTCACATTTGGTATATTGAACTCCGGGCGCCCGCTGTCAGCGCTGTCAAGCAGAATAATTTCGACCACCTGGCGTTCTCTAACGTGCACCCAATACATGGTACACGGGTGTTCATGCATTTCGCCCCCATCGAAATGCGGCCAGCGCTATTGATATTTGATCGTGCAACCTCGCGCTTAGCGGCCACTAAGCGACCACGGCAGGTGTAGTCCCGAATGTACGTCTTCAAGTTTCAATTAGGCCACTTGTACAATTTCAGGTGACTCTGGTAACGCAAGGACTCATTCAAGTCGTTTTCGACTTGTTCGCGTAATAATTTATGCTGACAAAACCTAACTGGCATCGGTAGCAGCGTACACACCCGTGAGACTCCTCACCGCCCCCCGCTCGAAATACAGCTCACTAAGGAGCGTTCAGTTTCAGTTTATTATCCATTCAATACAATGATTATGTTAACGATACTATACAGACGAGGGTTCGAAAGTCAAAAACTGCAACAGGACCCTCGGTTCAAATTAAAACAAATATATACAAGGCATGGGTTAAAGCGGCAAAATAACAACGTTGAAGGAAGACGAAAGAACGCGCAAAATACAATACAATGGTAAGATACAAAAAACAAGGAAATGCCTATATCAACAGGCGTAATTATACAGAACAACATATTATCGGGCATGAAACTATTTACAAAGAATAAAATACTTCAATTCATGTTGGAATGTATTCAATGATGATGTTTGTTGAAGAGAATGTGGTAGGTCATTCCATATTTTTATCGCTGAAAACGAGGACGTCATTTTTCCATAGTTGGTGCTACATTTAGGTAGGAGAACGTTGTTAGTACGCGCAAACCTAGTGGAATTGGTATTAGTAGGCAAGTTGAAGTCTACAAATTCGTAAGCAAGCTGTTTTTTAAGCAATTGAAAGAAGAGAATACTTAAATGATACTTAAACAAGCCAGCCAGAAACAAGCGTTGCTATTTTCCAAAGTACTTACGTCTCAGCGCCCACGGCTCGAACTTAAGGATGGCTCTGTAGGTCCGAAGCAGCGCCATGCTGCACTCAGGTTGGACGTCGGCTTGCAGGAACTTTCTCAGCAATGACCTCGGTAACTTGGAGAGGCCACAGTCCAACATGTCTCGCATCAGTCCCGCGTATTCAATTTCTCCCTTTGGCTTGTCGGTGGTTGTATCTATCGATGGCATCCCTGCCGAATCCTGGCCATTATGGACTTCCGTCGGGAGCGCATTCTCTGCTCTGGTCCCTCGAGTGAAAAGGGGGAGCAGCACTACCATAGTCGCGAACATGAAACTCGCAACTGATGGCTGCCTTCCTCGCCTGCGCCCCTTCGCAGGTGATGGTACCATAGCTGTTAGCCCTTGCTGGCTGCGATGGGACCGAGATCTGCTAGTCTGTTCAAAACAATGGCTTCGTGTTTATACAAAGAGTTTGGTGGAATAAGAGACTATAGTGGTCTTCCTCGCCACTCTTCGCCTGCGCTATAGGCGTCTCCAACGGGCTCGTAAATCTTCACGATGGTGTTTTACCTCCGTATGAAAATCACTCACCAGCCTGGAAAGAAAAACAAATCCCATCTCGCTTCAGTATTTGAACGAGGGTTAGATCTGTCCTCCTAATAGCCACATAAGCTGCTTCAAGCGTACATTGCATACTTCTCTTATCTGTCGCTGTGTCCGTACCAATGAAAAGACGGCATTTTCCGGACTTTGACGTATGTGTGTCAGTCAGTCATCCGTACTGCTGCCTGATAAGAATATAAGGGCCTTCGAAGAAGCTTCCATAAAAATGATTAACCATCACGATTTTCCCTGGGTTGTTTTCCTTTTTTGCTTTCCTTGCTCCAACATTGTTCAACGCGATGATTATAGGGTTAGCCAGTAGCCTACATTGTTTGTGATGGTTCACTCTAATAAAAATAGCTGCAGAATCTGCACTCGGTTTTGCTTTGCCCATTTTCGCGGAGTTCATTTTTTCATTACGCTGTATGCAAGAACGCCACATTGCCTTCGGAATGCGAAACACATTCTACGAGAAAAAATACGTTCTTTCCACGGACTTTATTTGTACCTTTTGCAAACGTCACTTATACGAATGCCCACGTCTGGTCCTCGACTGTAGATGCGGGCTGCTGGAGCCGCATTCACAAAGGCTTTCATTCCTAAGAACTATTTGCCATGGGCCAGCTTGCGTCGGTGATAGTATGCCCGGCATCACGATTAGTTGACACCTGTTTTTAGAAAAATATTTAGCGTCAGAACCTTTTGTAAGTTGTAAGTCTAGACCCCGGTCCTTCGGCTCGCTGGAGCGCCTCTTCCCTTCGCCCCCCCCCCCCCCCCCCCCCCCCGACACGCTTCCAGGGAAACAACTATTTTCAAGCACAATGACATACTGAGCAGCCCCGTAGAAGCGGTGCAGGCAATTTTACGTATCCGTCTTCTGCAATCAAGCGCAAGCCACGTCCTAACGAAGAAGCATTTTTTTGGAATACAATCTCACCAACATCCTGTCAAACATAAGGGTTATGAAACATACAAGTCCCTGCTGGCACATACCTGAATCGTCGCTCTCTTTCAGTATGGTTCACTGAAGTTGCTTCATTGTGCGCTTCAGATGCTTGTTACAGCACGCCGAACGTGTGTTTAGCTATTTGGATATTCCGAATAAAATTATGTGAGCTGCTTTGCGAACTACGAAACCAGGGAAGATATGCACAGTCGGCTTAAATGCATCATCCTAAACAGCTGTGGCCACCGATGACACTTACATACTGTAAATTATTCCTCAGAACACAGCGTGATGTAGGGATCGAGGGATGCGATAGCGCTTGAAGCAACCTCACCGTGTCGAGCTAAACCATCGTTTGCACGCAGACTACGGCGTCTGCTTCACCAAGCTCTCGAAATACGTAATAACAACGCTTGTCCCAGAAATCCATTTAGCGAAAGAAAAGATGAAATGGAAAGGGAAATGAGTCAAGACACTATTCTTGGTACGATCGCGCTTCCGCATACGTCTACATCTGTGGCTAGCTGCCAATGGTGCAACGCACAATTCTGTTGTCTCAACAGCGCGCATATGAGGTCACTGCGAACCGAACGAGACGCATCCGAAGCCACAAGAGAGAGAAAACGCCCTCATTATCAAGTGCCATGTTCGAGTAGGCGCCCATATGCCAACGGCTTTGAGACGTTCATCGTGAAGGTCAGTAGGCGGGTGCAGGAAAGGCTGACTAGTTGGTTTGTAATGATCACGTATGTTTTACATACAGCACGTGCGAGCAACAAAGTGCCTGTCCTGTGTGGCTTTCGTCTTTCGCCTGTTGTTTGCACGCACTGTGTGACGCACCTAATCACTGAAGAGGTTGGTTTGTCAATGACGGCAACCTAACTCCGCCACATGAGTGTTCTGAAAAAAAAAAAAAAAAGCTAGCGACGCTGCGGAGTGTTGACTCTTGAACAGTGCCATTTGCGAGCGTACGTGTGGGTACTGAGTCACGCAGATGACATTGAAGCAGCAAAGTCGCCCGTACTTAACCATAAAGCGATCGAGCAAGGAAAGAAAGTATCAACGTGGAGTCGTGCAACGGCCCGCCACATTTTAAGCATGTCAGCGCTTGTTGGCCTAACATCCATGCGTTTTACCGGTTCGTAACACGATTGGCGCCGCACATGTTGCGACAAGAGTTGAATATCAAGCGGTCTTAAATTGGTCGGTTTGTGTGCGCTTCGATAAACATAATAAGCGACACAGAACAAAGGACTAGCACCATTTTGCGTACCAAACCTTTTTGCTATATTAACCGGATTGCTAGGGCTTGCATTGTCTGCCGCCTTAGCAATGTCTGCATGCCGACATTTTCGACCGTCTCCTTGCTGTATATAGGAACTCTAGGTAAAAACGATGAATAGGTAGTCCACTGTTCTTGTCTACACTCAGCTTGGTGTGGTATGACTAGCGTCGTCAGGTGGTGACCTTCATTCTCATGCAGCTATATAACAAGCAAGGGTTACCATTAACTAACTTAAAATAAACTTTGGGCACTTGTTTGGCTACCTTCCGCGCTTTTTCCCGACCAGGAGAACTCAGTTTCAAATACCAGGCGAGAAAGCTATATACCATGGTCTGGTGTTGCTGGGATGTTCCAGCGCTCTTCAGAAAAAAAAAAGAAAGAAAATCAGGTAGGCTGTTTCAGAGCGGAGCCACAGTGGGTTATGCGCAACGTCTTCTGAGTGCTCGGACGGTGTATGGGCACTGGGGTACAGGAATCATGTAACCAAATACACAATTTTATGCGTTGCAGAGCTTCCATGCTTAACTTTTGATACAATCGGGGGGGGGGGGGGGGGGGATTCTACAGCCTAATCATGCAATCATGCTCCCTCAGTATTCAAGGTGTACTCACCATGGTCAAATGTGGTGGGCGCTAATCGGCATCCCTGTGTCGGCATCCCTGCCGGAGTCTTTCCACGCCATTTCTGGACCCTGCGTGTTGAACGCGGGGCGGCTATGGCTGAGTACACTTGAAATTTGTGCTCAAAGAAGTGAACCACTTGTAGGCCTTCTAACTCCTGATGAGCGCAGGTTTCAGTTTGATGGATTGCGCCTACAATGGCTGAGGGAGCTTTATCGGAATCGACCACTCCTGCGCGGATCGACAAACGTACTCTCAAGCTATGGCTACCTGAACGCCTAGTTAGAAGCTAAAATTTAGCTCCGCTTGTGTCAGGCGTGGCGCTACGACGGCGCCATCTGTGCAGACGACCGATGCATGATCGAGTACTGACTTTTTTTCATCTACAAAACAATAGCAGTGTCAAGCGCACGGATAGTTAGGTTGCAAATGTATCAGTGATACTTGTATAACGCGTCTTCGTTACATATAGTTTCAAGAAGCGAACCCCTAGGCTGACCGAAATGAAAAACCTTTCACATCAAAAGACAGCGCACAGCAGCCAGGTTCGAACCTAAGGGAAGTCTTTATGTATTCACCCTGTCCAATGTGTTATAGTAAAGGGATGCTTTCCCTGTGGCGCCTATGCGCCATCGAAGCATACTATGAAATTAAAATTTTCGCCCTACAGTTTTACTCGACGGGAAGAAGCATCACCGTGTCGCCTATGACGGCACATATTTTGCGAACGCCTATTCAGTCCTTATTGCATTGTAGTATGGTGCGAATGTTCGAAGTTTCGATTACAAACAATATAAACTTTGCTATTTTATTCGCATTTCATTCGAGAATTCACTATTCCAAGATGTGGCATATTCGTTTCGTTGAAATACTGTAAGTGACAACAAGAGTCCTTGCAGTGCCCGGAAAGCTAGATGCGAATGGTGACTTGGGTGAATTATATTGGGGCAGGAAAACCAAAGGCTTTGGCGCATACAACCAAGTTCATGACCAAACAACTGCAGGAGATTATTTGGTTCCCAATGGTTACCAGCATGTCTCGCCTTAGCCAGCCTGCGACTCTGCTGTCTCTGTTTATACAAAGGAATTTATTATTTAGGCTATCTCCCCTATGTTTGAATTCTTTCACAGCGATGCGCGATGATGCAGTATACCTGATCCAGTTCTTTCTGTCTGAATACGTTGCTATATAAATGTTTTTTTCCAAGCCTGAATCAAAGCCAGCAAAACACAAGGAAAGTGCCGTG
Organism: Dermacentor silvarum; assembly: GCF_013339745.2. Taxonomy (NCBI): domain Eukaryota; kingdom Metazoa; phylum Arthropoda; class Arachnida; order Ixodida; family Ixodidae; genus Dermacentor; species Dermacentor silvarum. The sequence goes on from NC_051156.1 coordinate 147,989,194, forward strand.
CGGCTAGCCGCGCGGTACTTCTTGCGTTATTATAATAAAATTCGAATAAAAGTAAAGCACCAATTAAATTTCTTCAGCTTAGGAGAAAAAAAGCTGGATTCTATTAGTGGCGAGAAACAGAATTTCGATTTGAGCGTCAATTGTTCACAAATATAAACTGACAACTTTAAAAACAGCTCAAACAATCTCTCACTCTCAGCAGCAGAAACAAATATCGGAATTGTTTAAATAGCGTGCGTTGGAGCGTGTGAAGCGCACCAATTTGGTATATGAGGTTACATCTTATGTGCAAGCGCTGCACAGTTTACGAGGGCTTTTCAAAAGTCATACTCACAAATCCGTTGCACATTTAAGAGACTGGCCGCCACAGTAGCTCATCGGTTATCGCGTTGCGCTGATTAGCTCGAGGTGAGGTGGCGCGTTCTATCATGGCCGCAGCGGTCGCATTCCGATGGGCGCGAAATGCAAGAAACGCTTGCGTACGTTAATTCGGTGCACATCAAAGAACCCCACGTGGTCAAAGTTATTCCGAAGTCCCCCTTTACGTCATGCCCCATAATCATACCGTGGTCCTGGCTCATAAAAACAGAGTCTAAATAAACTAATTGAATTTTCAGGTGGGCAGCATATAATACATCAGTTTTAACCACTTTAGGTTCTTAGCAGATGCAGTTTACGAAGGTGCAATGTCATTTTCTATTGCCCAGTTTGGAAGTGCTAAATCTGATGCATGAGTTTGCTTGCTGTTGCTTTTGTTACAATTTTTTGAGAAGTTGATGACCTGTACTCAAAATCTAACTTGTGGGTGTAGGTCAGTTGGGGATTCATCATTTGGGAAGTTACCGCAAAAAACACACGAGACAAAGAAAGACTATACCGCTTTGTGTTGTCTCTTTCTTCGTCTCGTGTGCTAATTGCGGTAACTACCCAAAACCCAAAATCTACTTCCCTACAGTAGGGTGAGTTTACCATTTCTTTTAAGTCCAACAAACATTCTAAAGTTCTGCGCAGCAGGCTCCAAGCAAAACAAGCTCCTTTCCCGTGTATTTAGATAGGAACTCCTGAGCTAAAGCTTCCTATTATTAGAAATTCTTCGAAGCCACAATGGTGAAGTCTAGACAAATGCATGCTCTAACTATCATTCTATTGCTGCGTGATGCTGACGACATGCGCAGACATTAGCGCAAGATTTTCCTGCATTGCTGTTGGTGATGGTTGTAGTACTAGCTACGGATGGGTTTACCTTAACGATGATGGCCGTCAATATCCCTGTCTGAGAGTCTCTTGCATTATGTAAATGAAGCACGTGGCTAGAGATGCGACAAACAAGTGTCATTAGGAAATACGAGGAAGAGGCGTGAGACTTTCCGGCGGGTTGCGATGGAGCATTCTGGAAGAACAAAGTGTTGTGAACAAGCATTCAGAAGGCACGGATTCTACATCCTTTCGAGCATCTTTATCATTTATTCATATAAAGTCCAACAGTACCAGTTTTGATACAATGAATCTGATACCTCAAAACTCTTATTTTCATGCTCTTGTAACTCATGTAAGCGCTACTACGCAAAGCCCGTAGCAGTGCTTTCGACACCATAGAGTATGCCACCCCAGGTTGTTGATAGTTTAGCAAACCAATTACAGTCGAACCTGGATATATCAAATGTGAAGGTGATCTCAAAAACTTCAATATATAGGTAATTCAATATCAAAAATAAAAGTTTCCTACAAAAAATTTCAAGGGGATTTTACTGCTGTTCGTTATACACAATAATTCATTATATGTGGGTTCAATATATCCACGTTCAGCTGTAATTACCTGATTAATCACAATACTACTTACCGTAATCACTTTAATTGTTCTTTTTCTTTTTGTACGAAAGCAACTCTCCGTTGCCAGTAATGAATGTGGAAGTTCACATTGCGGAAGCCTGCAAGGTAGAGAAGCATTCATAATAAAGGGGGGGAAATTTGAAAGGCGATTCAACCTCTAGTCGATGTCGATGAAAGACAGTATTCTTCATCTAGCTGGGAGTGAGAAAGCGATGTATGAATCACACAATGTATTGGGATCGCGTCGCTGGAGGGACAATGTTTGGTTGACGTCAAGTAGGTGTTAAATTGCCTTGCAAATTTGGAATCAGTTATCATTATCATCACCCTCCCCCGTCCCCATTATTCTCAGCACCACCATTATCACCGCATACCTACTGGCCCCAGTTGCACATCTCTTGAAAAAAACTATAGCGAGTAGGAAAGACGAGAGACGAAGAAGGGGACGCACAACACCAGCGCTCAACTCACAACTGATTTTTACTGTACGCACGGAAATATATATGTATATAGTTATGGTTATATTATATGGTTATGGTTATTATACACAAAAATATATGGTTATATATATACATATTGTTACGGGGAGTATTTAATTAACCGTGAACGGCTAGCGCTTGCCTAGTCAAGACTGCACAGAGCGCACGGGTTCCAGCAGGTTTTCCATCCGACAAGAGAGCCTCTGACCCAGCCCCACTACAATGTCTTTGTCTTTGCCATTGCTCGTGACATTATCCCCGGCCGATGAAGCACCGTCCCGGTGCTTGTTGTGATCAAAATGGATTATCACAGTTGTAAAGTTTGAGGCGGGAAACATGTACGATGTCACGTCGCGGTGCGGCAGTCGATGAGGTGGATGCCATGGGAGATATCTCATAGGTGACAGGAGTCACCTGGCGCAGCACGCGGTAGGGTCCGACGTACCGCGACATTAACTTTTCACACAGGCCGACACGACGAGATGGGAGCCAGAGAAGGACGAGAGAGCCCGGTGGAAAATCAGTATCCCGGTGTCGACGATCGTAGATGACCTTTTGTGCGGTCTGCGATGACGTGAGCCGAGCGCGGGCTACTGTGCGCGCGACGAGCGCACGCGTGATGACATCTTGCGCATAGGAAGTCGTGGACGTGGAGGCCGGATCAGAAGGGAGCAAGGTGTCAAAGGGTAGTAAGGGATGGCGTCCAAAGAGAAGATAGAAGGGTGAGTAGCCGGCCGTTTCATGACGCGATGAGTTGTATGCAAATGTGACGAACGGGAGCGCAACGTCCCAATCATGGTGGTCATCGACACGTACATGGAAAGCATGTCGGTCAGTGTACGATTTAAGCGTTCGGTGAGTCCATTAGTTTGAGGGTGATATGAGGTCGTGAAGTTGTGATGAGTAGCACATGATCGAAGTAGATCGTCAACCACACGAGACAGGAAGCAGCGACCGCGATCTGTGAGTAGGTGACGTGGAGCACCATGTTGGAGGATCACGTCGTACAGTAGGAAGTCGGCTACGTCTGTGGCGCAGCTGGTTGGCAACGCTCGAGTAATTGCAAATCGAGTGGTATAATCCGTAGCGACTGCAATCCATTTGTTGCCTTTCGTGGAAATTGGAAAGGGACCCAGCAAGTCCAGGCCCACTCGATAAAATGGCTCGGCTGGAACATCAATTGGCTGAAGGAGACCAGCGGGTAGAGTCGCAGGTTTCTTCCGACGCTGACACAGGTCACAAGATGTTACGTAGCGGCGAACGGACCGATAAAGGCCCTTCCAGAAAAAGCGTCGTCGTATGCGATCATAAGTTCTCGAGACGCCTAAGTGCCCGGAAGTGGGGGCGTCATGAAACTGGATGAGGACATCCCTGCGCAGATGATGCGGGACAACGAGCAGGAGTTCTGCGCCGTCGGGGTGCATGTTGCGGCGGTAAAGAACGTTATCCTGAAGCAAGAACATGTTGAGGGAAGTGTCGAGGGTGCCGGATTACAGACGGTCAATAAGAGAGATCAAAGACGAATCTCGACGTTGTTCGTCGGCCACATGGGTGAAGTCTGTTATCGCCAAGACATAGGTGTCGGGGTCCGTTTCAGTGGAGTCGGATGGTTCAACGGGATGGCGGGAGAGGCAATCGGCGTCATTGTGTAACTTGCCAGATTTGTACACTACCGAGAACGTGTACTCCTGTAATCGTAATGCCCAACGGCCGAGCCTCCCTGTGGGGTCTTTGAGTGTTGAAAGCCAGCAGAGCGCATGATAGTCTGTTATGACCACGAACGGCCGTCCATATAGGTACGGACGGAATTTCGCGACAGCCCAGACGAGAGCTAAGCACTCCCGCTCAGTAATGGTGTAATTCTTCTCCGACTGTGACAGAAGACTACTAGCATACGCTATCACACGGTTGGCTCCGTTCTGTGTTTGGGCGAGGATAGCACCAATGCCATGGCCGCTTGCGTCAGTGCGAAGTTCTGTTCTAGCAGCTGGGTCAAAATGAGCCAGCACAGGTGGTGTAGTGAGGGCAGAAATCAACGACGCAAAGGAAGACGCTTGGTTCGCGCCCCAAGAAAAGGCCGCATCCTTTTTGAGTAGGTCCATAAGGGGTCGAGCAATGTCCGCGAAGTTGAGAACAAAGCGGCGAAAGTAGGAGCAGAGCCCAAGAAAGCTGCGTACTTCTTGCGTGGACCGTGGAACTGGGAACTCGCGGACGGCACGGACCTTGTCAGGGTCCGGTTGGACACCAGTAGCGTCGACTAAGTGTCCAAGTAATTTGATCTGGCGGCGCCCAAAGGTACACTTAGACGAATTGAGCTGGAGGCCAGCCCAGCGAAAGATGTCGAGAATGGCCGACAGACGAGGGAGGTGGCTGTCAAAGCTGGGCGAGAAAACGATGACGTCGTCCAGATAACAAAGACAGGTCGACCATTTCAGACCGCGTAGAAGAGTGTCCATAATGCGTTCAAAAGTTGCAGGAGCATTACACAACCCAAAAGGCATAACCTTAAATTGGTAGAGGCCGTCGGGTGTGATGAATGCGGTCTTCTCGCGGTCGGGGTCATCGACAGCAATTTGCCAGTATCCCGAGCGGAGATCTAGCGACGAGAAATATTTGGCACCATGGAGGCAGTCGAGCGCATCATCAATTCGTGGCAGAGGATACACATCCTTCTTCGTTACCCGATTGAGATGGCGATAATCGCCGCAAAAGCGCCAGCTGTTGTCCTTCTTTTTCACAAGCACTACAGGGATGCCCAAGGGCTAGAGGAAGGCTCTATAACATCTTTATCAAGCATTTTCTCTACCTCCTTTTGGATGACTTCGCGCTCAGAGTGAGATACTCGGTAAGGGTGCTTGTGAAGGGGGCTGGCGTCTCCAGTGTCGATGCGGTGGGCCACTACATGTGTACGTCCTAGTGGACTGTTCGCAACATCAAATACGTCAAGCTACGAAAATAGGACACCACGGAGTGCTTCACTTTGGGAGTGTAGGAGGTCGGGGGATATCATTTTGTCCAGAAGTGCCTGGGTTGGCGCCGGTATGGCAGGTTGCGTCGCGGTCTCAGCGTCAGCAGCAAATGCAGAAACAATACACTCTTCCAAAGGTGACAGTTCGGCTAGTGAAATTCCTTGAGGAAGAACATGGGTCGAAATAGAAAAGTTTAGGACTGGAAGCAACGTTTTGTTGTTGGCAATAAGCACTACGGTATGGGGAAGTGCGATGTTGCGCGAGAGGATCAGATCTGTGAGGGGAGCGACCACATATTCACCATCAGGGACTGGGGGAAACGGTGACATAAGGACGTAGGTAGCAGCCTGCGCGGGTAGTCGTAGAAACTCCAGGGAACGTAGGCGAGCGTTACTTGATGCGGTGTCATCAGGACACAATGGCAGTTCGAGCCGCAAAATGCCAGAAGAACAATCGATGAGGGCAGAGTGGGCGCTCAAGAAGTCAATGCCAAGAATGACATCATGTGGGCAAGCGTCGAGAACGGCGAAGAGAACTGAAGTGTGGTGGCCGGCAACAGTAACGCGGGCAGTGCACATAAAAAGAACAGGTGTTCGGGTGCCGTCAGCTACTCGCACAGTACGAGAGACGGCAGGTGTCAACACTTTGCGTAGGCGGCGTCGGAGCGTAGAACTCATAACAGATATGTGGGCGCCAGTATCGATGAGAGCAGTAACGGGCACGCCGTCGACGAGAACACCGAGCAAATTGCGTCTTGAAGTAGGGGTCGACAGAGGTTTTGCGGTCCTTGTCGTCAATGCAGCTTCACCTCCCGGAGCTGCACTGGCTAGTTTCCCGGGTGGTGTCCAGAGGAAGCCGGAGAAGGAGAGCGACGGCGTTGAGGGGAGCGCGACTGGCGACTCTGAGGTGACGGCGATCGGCTGGACCAGTGTCCTTGTGCGGCAATATCGGCGTAGGTCGATTCTGAGCGCGAAGAAAGACGGTGAGGATCACGGCCCGGGAGTTGGTCGTCAAGAAAAGATGTGCTGTAGTACGGGCCACGATCTTGGCGGCGGTCACCGGGGAAACTTGGTCGGTAATTCCGACGATTGCGGCAGTGGCGTGAAATGTGGCCGACGCGAGAGCAAGAAAAACAGATTGGTCGATCGTCAGGCGTCCTCCACTCAGAAGGGTTGCGGTAGCGGGGTGTGAACCGGGGAGCGGAAGCGGCAGCAGCAACAATTGGGGCGGTGTGGTGTTCAGTGGGAGGACCGGAAGCGCACATGGGCGAAGGGGCGTAACTGGGGACTTGTGGAAATACGACGCCCATATTTGCAACCTCCTGACGTACGACGGCCTGAATGAGAGATATTGTCGCCAAATGGTCGTGAGCAGGTGCCTGATAAGCGGCTGGAGCCATGGCTTCGAGCTCCTGGCGAACAATTCTGGCCAAGATGTTAGGCGGCGAGAACGGAGGGGGCGTCACGGGATCATCGCACGAAGAGGTCGCAGCTTTATTCGGGAGTCTGTTAAAGCGCTGAGTAATCCGCCTGCTTTTTGCTTGTTCAAACCGCCGGCATTCTGTGATAATGGAGTCAACCGTGGTGCAGTTCTTACACATGAGGATGTTGAAGGCATCGTCAGCTATGCCTTTCAACACGTGGCCAACCTTGTCCGTCTCTGGCATGTCTTTGTCAATGGTACGGCACAAGGCTAGTACGTCTTGAACGTATGCGACGTACGACTCCGTGGACGTCTGAGCTCTGGCCGCCAGCTCGTGCCGGGCTGTCATTTGGCGCGCGGCCGATCGGCCAAACAATGCACGCATCTTCTCCTTGCATAGGTCCCAACTTGTAAGTTCTTCTTCGTGCGTGTTAAACCACACCCGAGCCGTGCCCCGTAGGTAGAAAATGACGTTGGCAAGCATTAGAGTCTCATGCCACCTGTGGTGCTTGCTGACGCGCTCGTACAATAGAAGCCAATCGTCGACGTCTTTGTTGTCCGTGCCGCAAAACGTGCCGGGGTCGAGGGGCTGCGAAAGGACCACGGTTGCCGGCGCCGCGGGCGCGGGCTGCGATGACTGCGTACTGTCTTCGGCCATGGAGGCGGGAGAAACGTGGCGTCCGCTCCGAAGATCCAGGGCCGGGTGGAATAGAGCCCGCCACCTCCACCAAAAAGATGTTACGGGGAGTATTTAATTAACCGTGAACGGCTAGCGCTTGCCTAGTCAAGACTGCACAGAGCGCACGGGTTCCAGAAGGTTTTCAGTCCGACAAGAGAGCCTCTGACCCAGCCCCACCACAATGTCTTTGTCTTTGCCATTGCTCGTGACAATATATATATATATATATATATAACCAAACAATGAAAACATGTCAAAATTGGTAATATTGACTTTCAAGAACATTAAATAATGTAATGGTGTGAGAATATAAAACAATCATAAAGCCAAAAAGCAACTGCAAATAGTGTAGAATAATCAAACGGAGAAATCAGTGTAAAAAGTTAGCACCACTGTAACGCAGTGTACAAAGAGACTGAGTAATATTACATAAATAAAATAGCCTTAGCGCTCTAGTAGACGAGAAATTAATGTGTAAGCCTCATATTAGAAACTTATATAAACCTGGAATTGAGCTGGAACGCAGTGGAATCTGCATTTGGGTAACCAAGGAAGGGAATCAATGCTCGGGTTATCTGAAAATCACTGTACAAGATGAAAATATGCACAACTCTGGCAAAAAGAGGTATAAGATCGCAATGAATATCATTTGCAAGCCAGTGAATACGTTAGTACACTGCGATGCTACACTTTGCACACATCTCCAGTTTCCTAAAGAAAAAAAATGCACTCAGAATGACAAAAGCTTTCGCACATGTAGGTAGCCCCGAGCAAATGTGCCTTACCAGTTGAGCACCACTTTCACATCCAAAAATATCTGGCACACATTCCGGGTAGAGTTATATAGATGAACAGCTTGGGAGCACACCACTTAACATTCTGCAGACCCACAGACAATGGAGCCGCCGTACATGCTGTTACTTGAAATGCTTTCAATGTAGACACACTTGCTGCCCTGGACAGGTATGCCGAGATATTTGCACTGGTGCTCTATTTTGTCGAACTGTACACGTATCCTGCACTACGTTGGTGGTTGAAATGTTTTGAATGCAGATGCAGTTGCTTCACCAGAAAGACTTGCCCACATACTACCGCTGTAATATACAATATGCATTTGTTCTTCACTTGGTAGCACTGAACTTTAAGTGTTCCCTCTAGGTGGGCCTGCTAGATAAATGGGCAGGCCTCCACATTCTTTCGAATTTACGGCTTGTAATGAAGCATATAACAGCACATATAAACTACGGCGTTTTACGTGCCAAAACCACAATCTGATTGTTAGGCACGTCGTATCGGGGGACTCTGGAATGATTTGGGCCCCCTGTGGTTGTTTACCGTGCACCCATATTTAAGTACACGGGTGTGTTCGCATTTCACCCGCATAGAAATGCGACCGCCGTGGCCGGGATTTGATCCCATGACCTCGTGCTTAGCAGCCCCACACCATAGCCACTAAGCAACCACGGCGGGTCAGCACAATTAATCTACAATGTGAAAGACACACTAAATCTTATTATGACATATGAAAGTGGTATGCACACGAACTATGCAACTTTATCACCGTATCCAGATCACAAAAAACGCATGAGTGAGTCTAACTTAAGAAAATTATTCCATAAATTGTTTTGAACAGGCTGCTCAATGAAATGAGCAAATATGTCGATTTTACATTATTATACCAAGCGGTTCAACTGAAATGAGCCACATCTTATGTAGGAACAATATAAATTGCGTTCACTCGCCCTTCCTGTGCAAGCAATCTGATTTCTTCCATTTGTTAAACAATTTAGAGAACGTCATTTAAACCACATGAGGGATGATGTCCCGGTGTATGTTCACGTGTTTCACCGAATGAGAACGATGAGTTGGCACATTGCAAGGGAGCAAAAATAAATAAAGCCATTATGTGCCTAAAGCATTATCACGTTTTGGGTCACCTGTCAATTGCTGACTGCCATTCGAGACACCATGCTCAGTTACCATGTATTATGTACCATGTATGTATGTACTGCTGCAGCTACTGGCACAATGTCGCCGTGTAATCAATTTTCTACTTAGACCTCCACGCAGGGACCAATCTACGCGATTAATCATGCAAGAATCAATTCTGAAGTGCCATGGCTAAAAAGCTGTGTAAACAACCCATATCAGATGGTCTATAAGCAGCAAACGCCATGTACTTTTACCCTTCAACTTACTTAGTGCACTGACATGCTTAAATACAGGTTCCTCTGCCTGATGTAGGCTAGGAAAATTTGTTGCACGAAGACTAAGAACCGTGGCATGGCCTGCGGCGCGAAGTGCACAAACAGCGCACAAATCGGGAAACAAAAAAAACGCGCAAGCACTTCTCAGACTCCGTGCGTACACACGGCACACGCACGAATTCGGAAGGTGGCCGACTAAATACAGCTGAAGGCCGTGCAGCGTATAGAGTCCGAAACGAGTCACAAACTGCAAATAATCGTGAGTACCAGCAGTCGAAGCCATGAGGCTTCCTGGATTAAGGAACCTTCCCACCTCAGTGTGATATACCGGGCCTCGCTCGGTACACTCTACACCAATGAACGTTTCTTCTTCTCTCTCTCTCTCTCACCTGGAGTAACAGGATATTTTACGCCAACGGGATTCACGACTCACGTAGGCAGTAACCACTAGCGAGTTACGCTGCGTATATATATGCGGTATCCATTCGCGAACTAAAAAAATTTGTAACATGAACAAAGCTACAAGTAGCGCTATAGATCGTTAACATTTCAAGGCGCCAAAGAAAATGGAATTCCGCCGTCTCATATTGGACACAAAGTTCATCTAAACACCATGAAATACCAATCACGTGGGATAAAAGAGACCAAAACACAATTGAGAACGTGAGTCGCAAGCGATAACAGCATGGTGTGGTGCACGCTATACTCTATATGGGTGCGCTGTAGCAGAAGGCAAGGAAATAGGACTGGCGCTTGACCTCATTGCTTACGCTACCATGCTCGTAATGAATCATTCTCAAAGAGCCAGCTTGTCAATTGTTTTGCCCGCAACATTCTTGCTGAACAGGAGACTGAAATACAATGATAACGGATGTCTATATGATATAGGCAAAGTACGCAGAGACAGCAATTCCCGCCTGTCTTCGCATCCTGCAAAACTTGCTAGTTTCACTCATGACGGCCGATCCGGATGCCAGGCGCACAAAAGCAACATTTCAACTTTCTAACTGTCATCCGGCATTATTATTAAAGCGTTTTAACGCCCTAATTACAACGTCACTGAAAAGGTGCCTCGCATAGTGACATGAGAATGAGCTTGAACAGCAAATTAGTGCCCTCCACTCGACGCTCTCCAATGAAAAAGTTGAGCTTCTCCCCAAATTAAAACCATACAAACAAATCGCTGCGAACGCAGGGCCAAGTCAGACAACAAAATACTGAAATCCTTGCATGACAAAGGACAGCACAAGCGAAAACGGGCAGTAACATACGACAGCCGAAACAAGCGCAATTACTGAACTTGATCACATGCTTGGTCGTGTGACGGATGTGACGACGTCATCGCCGCCTTGCGAAAGATTGGTTCGTGTTGATGGGTTGTTGAAGCGCCGACGTGTGAGGGCTTGGTGTGCGTGTCGTTCGTGTCGTGCGCGTTCCGCGTTTCTATTTATCGACTATGAATCATGTCGCGCAGAGCCAGAGGCCGTCCTGTCTTCCGTTGTTCTTTCGCTCGCTCGCTCGCTTGCTCGATACCACTCCGTCTCAAGTACTAGCGGTGAACTGGAAGTTGCCACTGTGTGTTTCGCAGACCCCCTCTCATTTCCGACGCTGTGAGTGCCGCATCACTGTAGTAACAGCGTGTTAAGAAACGATCGCCGCTTCCGAGCAGGCGCGATCACACCACACTATGCGCCCAAGGGTGGCGAGCCCATACCGTTGAGTTCCAGAAATAATAAAGCGAACCGCTGTTTGTGTCCGGCTGTTTTTGTGATGGATCAGAGGTCGATGGTCGGTCGTCTAACTGTTGACTTGCAAGGAAAACGTTCGCTCCTTCGCTATCTGGCTAACTATAATTCGCTCGCTCGTTCGGGCTATTCGCTTGCACTGACAATCATCGACGATGTTTTCTGCACATATTTTACAGCGAATCTTCCTATGGCTCGGGTTCTATTCATTTTTCGTGTCCATCAACAAATCTACGTGTGCAAAAACTGAGCTCCCAAGTTTGATGCAAAATCGCTTCAGTCTATACAAAAGCTTATACGTCTCGTCACTTGGATGTGCATTTTCCACAGATTAGTTTTCAATAGGCACCATTTTCAAAATCAGTAGACTCTCAGGTAGATGATAAGGGTTTCTCACACATTTTCCGCTGTGCGACCCGCGTCGGGCATGTGTACGCTCACACCGCCCCTTATTGTCGTCGTTCCAAGCGCTTTCGTGCCTAGTTTCATTCCGCTCTCCGGCGTGGCGGGCCCGTCGCTCTTGTCTATAGTTTCCGCCGGGTGCGTCTCGTCAGGGTGACGGTCCCGTCACGCGTATCTAGTTTCCTCCGACTCCCGGAGGGGGCGGTAGTCTTCCACGCGAATGTATGCCGCTGATCAAGACCGCCGATCAAGATAAAAGTGTGTGTACGTGTGTCTTTCTTCGGGATGACTACCGTCGCCGCTCTAGATAAATAAAATTTGCCCATATATACCTTCTATCTAAATTCTGCGTTACCTCTATGTCGTGTTCTAAACGACTTCGATGGTAATCCACCTTGAGAGCAGTGGAATGGCGTTTGATTTTATCAGCGCAGCTATTTTAGCCGGGCGTAATGTGTCTTTTCAATCCAAAAATCTGGGCCGATCCTGGCGGCCGTGCAGAAAGGGTCCAAGCGCAATTGCACATACCCCTGTGGACTAGCCAAGCTGCGCCTGGATAAGTCTAGCTAAGCAGGGTTGGGACTACTTAAGCTTAGTCAGTCATCGATAGGCAATTGAAAGCCAGTCAATAGCTATTCGATAATCGATCAATAAAAAAAGTTCCGGGAAATGCTGCGGAGGACTTGGTATATAGTGCATAGCCTAACCCAAATACGTGGTCAATAGGGGCGCTATAACGTAAAATGATTCCAAACTGCTTTGATTCCAAACTCCTGACGTCAAATTTACGTAACCACCGACGCAAGCATCGGGCGCTGACGCGCAGCGTTGTCTCAACATCCCAGTCAAACACTCTCCTGGTTTATAGGAGGTCACCTTTGTTCGCTTTCAAAACCAATGACATTGTCTACACTCAGCGGTTTTCCTTATCTAATTGGCTGACAAGAGGCGAGGAGCACGCTCTAGTGGAGAGTGTTTCGATGGAGCCGAGCCAGCACAGTGAAAATAGATAACCGCACGAAGAGGGTGGTGCCGGCTTCTCCGGTTGGTCCGCTTCGCCTTACTTAGCTTGCGGTGGCTGGTCGAAAATCGCGGCGGCGTGCAACGGAAAGATAAAAACCCCGCTAAAATGGATCCTCAGCAAGGAAGACTGAGAGCCATGGCGTATGCATGCCGAAAGGGCTCGATAACGTTTTACTGTCACGCAAAAAGGTTTATCATGGGCAAATAAACACATGCTCACCGGGAACTGCGAGTAGCGAGGGGCTGAGCGATCGGCGGGCAGCCATCTTCTATTCCTTTCGGAACGGGGCAGTCTGTGGCTATTCAGAAAATTTTTCAGTTTTGTTCGGCATATTAATGCATTTTTTTCACGTACATGTCACTTTGACGTGGGGACTTTTCGTGGTTTTGTGAGGTCCCGTGACAGACAGGTGAAGTGGGCGTAGCCAGAATACATTGGACCAATAGCAGAGGGCTAATAGGGAAAAGGCGTCGAATCATGAATGATTATTTTTATTTTGTGCGGTTTAATCATGCATAATCAGTGCGTACGCGCTATATGAGATGGGGAGCTATCGCGGTTTTCGTGACGTCGCGTGACAGACAGGCGAAGTTGGGAGTGACCCGAAAATGTTTTGACCAATCGTGGAGACTGATTGCAGAAATTGGAATCAAAGCAGTTTGGAATCATTTTACGTTATAGCGCCCAGCTTGCGATAGCCAATTGATAGACAATCAATAGCTAATCGATCATTGATAATCAAAGCCTAATAAATACGGCGCATAAAGAATACTTACAAAATAAAACAGGAGAAAAAGTTAACATGTCATCGGTTGAATGCATCTCTGTGTGTAAGGAACTCTGAAAACAATACGCGTAAAAAGTGAACATAGATCAAGTAGGTAAGGCAGTGCGGTCAGGCAGTGCGGTCAGTGTGCAGCAGCTATTTGAATTTTGCTGCGTTTTCTTCAGTAGCGACGTGCGATGACAAGTGGTTCCATTCGACGATAGTGCGTGGTATGACTGAATTTGCAGTGGGATGAGAGTGAAATATCGGTCGTTTAACTTTGCAATGATGATCGCGGCGAGGAAAATATTACGGCAGGAGAATGAGGGAAATCGCCAGAAAGAATTGAATGATGATAAAGTTTATGAAAAAAAAAAGAATAGTAGCCCCTCCCCTCTCGAGGATATGGGGGTAAGCGAAGCTTATCGTGTGTTTCTTCGGTGTTCCTCGGAGCAAATTGCACTGAAGAGTACCACGTTGTGCTCGAATCACAACCGGTCCCACGAACTGCAGCTGGCTCGAAGTTCCGGTTGAAAAATTCGCGTTGAAATCTGGCAGTCGCATCGGGGAAGTTGGCGGTAGCGTTGCCGAGGCGTGCACCACCGTTGTCGGGTCCTGGACGCCTAGAGGACGCCTGCGTTTGGCCTCAACATCGTTCTCCCGCGTTCGTCCGCGGTTCTTCACTGACGTTTCGCCTGGGCTTCGGAAGCTCTCATGCTAGAATCGGCACGTCAGCGACGAGCCTTTTTCCCGAGCGCGTTCATTCTTGATGGATTTCCATGAAATATCTTCAAAATTAAATCTGTTCGTTACGTAATTCAATGAATGGCTCATACCCCCTTAAGCAATGACTCGTACCCCCGTAAACGTGGCCTCTCCATTACGAGGACAGCGGAGAAGTGAAATTCTACGCTGGAATGGTTAGCGGCAATGCAGCCAGCTGCGGAAGCAGACGACGACGACAATCGCGGGAGCTGTAGCACGAGCGCGTGTCGACCACCTGTGGAGCTCTGAGAGCAGCTTGTTTTAACAGCGGAGCTGTTTAAGCTGGCCGTTAGTCCGTTAGTCGTCCACAAAAAATGTGGGCCGATCCTGGCGGTTGTGCAGAACGGTCCATGCGCAATGGCAAATACCCCTGTGAACTAGCGAAGCTGAGCCTGGATAAGTCTAGCTGAGCATGGTTGGGACTACATAAGCTTATGCAGTCATTGATAGCAAATTGACAGCCAATCAATAGCTAATCAATAATCGATCAATAATCAATAATTTCCGGATAATGTTGCGGTTGACTTGGCAGTGCTTAGCCTACCCCAAATACGTAGGCAATACCTTGCGATAGCCAATCAATAGCCACTCAATAGCTAATCGATAATTTATCCATAATCAATACATTCCGGGAAATGCTGGGGACGACTTGATAGCCAGGACTAGCTAGGTGCCAGGACTAACTAGGTGCCTATCAGGACTAACTAGGTGCCTCTAGTGCAAACTACGCAATTTTTTTAGCGCTGCATCGCCGGCGCAGGCTAGCGTATAGACCTACACCACGGCGCTACGTCACGAAAATGCGGTGGCGCTGTCGTCGGAATTTAGTTTCGCTTGGTAGGCACTCCGCCGCCGAGCCGCCGCCCGTGTCACGCCTACCACAGCAGCCGCTGGGTTTCGCGCGTGGTTGTTCGGTTCCATCTGTGAGGTCTTTATTCTATGGTTTTACAATGAAAGAAACGCAGTATGTGGACGAGCTGAGTTGCGTCGAAATACGCAAGAGACTGAAGTTTTCATAGGTTTCCTGTTGATGAAAACCGTTGCAAGCAATGGGCCGCCGCAGTAAAAAGTGAAAGTTGGATTATGTTACAGATCATCCATTATGCGCAAAACATTTCGTAGCCGTTAAGCTTCCCTTTATTTTGATTGACGTGCATTAGCCGATCTTAGGATCGTTACGATCTTAGGATCATATATACGATCTTAGGATCGTTATTAGCGTGCCATTATAATTGCTTGCCGCACTGTGGGAAAGCTAGATTAGAATTAGCCTTAAATGTAGGTCGAGCGAGCAGATGCACCACAAAACACGTCACATTCGAATTCGTTTTAATCTCAAAGAATTGAGCTACTAGCAGTCTAAATATCCTGTCACACGTTCACATACGCAGGCAGCAGGGTCACAACTGCGTTTATTGCAGTGTGGAAGTCATAAACGCGCCTAAACGTGTCAGTTACATTTCGAGCGCGAAACAAAATGTACAGTGTTAGTACAGAGTCGGAGCGATCGGACGGCCGCGTACAACAGCTAGCTCAGATTGCGCGGGCCTACACAGGCGGCGTCGCTGTAGGGCCGGTACCTTGCCGGTCCCATCACCGAGGCGATCGCTTCTATCGCCGCTCACGGGGACGTAGAAATCGGCTACAGCTTGTTTTTAACATAAAATAGTTCTTAATAGAAAAGTTATCTCGAATTTGCGCGTGTTTCGTAAAGCTGCGCCCATTACTAAAGCCACTGGCGCCATCCGCAGCAACGACCCGACGGCATTTCGTCTCGCAGACGGAAACCGAAGCACCGGCCGTCTCAGAGAGGCGGCTCGGCTGGCTTGCAAGTACTACGTTTCGTTTGTTATTCGCACCAACGGCACTGACAAAACCGATTCATTTAAGCCCACGTTAATCGTGTTGCCAAAAATAAGCGCACAATGATGAGCAGCAGGCCAGGTCGCAAGCGCTGTCGGCCGTCACTGCGGCGGTCAACGAGCTAGGCCTAGCGTCTCGTTCGGCCGTATCCCGACGGGGGCGAGATGCAAGAACGTGCACTGGGTGCACATTAAAGAATCTCACATAGTCAAACTTAATCCGGCGCCCCCCATTACTGTGTGCTTCATAATGAAATCGTGGTTTTAGCTCCCCCACCCCATTAAAGAAAATGCGCCAACCGCGCGTGCAAGCGGTGGCGGCAAACGTGGGCGGAGCCAACCGTTGGGCGGAGCCTACGCGACGTCGCTATAGGGCCTAAATTATATCGACGGCGCCTACCGCTGTTTACAAACATGGTGTAGGTCTATACAATCTTCGCTTGAAAAGGGAAAGCTATTGATGTAGTCTATGCGCTGTAACAATCAGCACTACCACCAGCACTGTCTACTGACTGGCAGCGCTCCTCCGAGGTCGATGTGGAGTCGTTGTCCGTGTCCCGAAAAGCGGCTTCAATGTTACTGCACTGGCCCTCCATTTCTTTGTGGCGTAAAACACTTCCCGTTCGGGTGTCAACTTCATTTGCTATCCTTCGTCTTTCCTTACGTGAGGTCAACACCGCAAAAGGCTACTTTTTCCTAGCCGAACTTATGCCGAACTAATGCAAAGCGAATACAGCATCAGTTGACAGTACGACTACCGCTTGATAAATGAAGAATTCTACCGCCAAGAACGGCGCCGTCGAACACCCTGTGCGCTAATTGAACTCACGAAAACGTTTTCAAAATGTATTCACCGCTCGGTTTTAAGGTGTCCTGCTTGCATCGTTTTTATACGTTTTTAATGCGTCGAGTTTGGTCAGAAATATGTTTCAGACGTTTACTTTAATACGACATTTTGAAGACTTTGTGTGATACCTGGGAGCACAGGGGCGTGTCTGCTTCTTCAAAACTGCGACACGAGTTTCGTAGGTATCGTTCTAACGCGCGTCATCAGCGCACATTGCCGGCGGGTCGTAGCAATGCAAGTTGAGAGCACGCGCTCATCTGCTTCAATGAGCTGAGCTTCAGTGAGGTTCTTGGAGGCAACGCTAGAGATAAGGCTAGTTGGCATTCCGTGATGTAACTTCGTAGCGAGTAAAGAAAGGACGATACAGAATGGAAACGACGTTCTCTTTTGCCTATAGTCCTTTGTTTACGCGCTATGAAATTGCGTCATGATCGAAGACACAAGAGGAAAACTGCACACCGAGATGGCATGCATTCCGGCTTCAAGAACGTGACAACAGGGCCTCCTAATTTTGTTACTTTCCGTGGTAGAAGGAAATAAACTAAGAGAAAGTATTACTTCGTGCAGCCAGCCTTGGCAATTAGCCAGCCAGCCATTTCCTGTACTTTCGCCCTTGCAGTATCGGTCCGACACGTGGCCTCTCAGACTCAACATTTTGGCAGGGAATGGTTGGCTTCTGGTACATTCGAATTGATGCGCAGGTCTTCGGCTGAGCTGCCGACGAGACCTACTTTCTCGTATTCTGCCAAAGGTCATGCGCATGCGTGAGTTTTGGGAGAGACGCATGAGGACTTTCGCTTCTCGATATCTGCCTTTCCCTAGGTGCTATAGCCGTACAGAGGAGGACGTGCTTTGCTCCATTCGTCCCCAGCCGAGCTGCACTGTGCGACAGCGCATAAATACTTGCCAGCGGATAAATACTTGCTGTCTCTCTGTTGTGCGTTTCAGTCATCTCACATTTCTGTACTGCTTTGTTTTTCTAAAGAGTTTGCTCCCATGTAATAAATACAGCGTTTCGTAGCGTCGTGCCAAAGCATCATCTCCGCGACTTCATGTGGCCTCTGCGGTGGAGTGAGTGCTTCTCACGCGTTATCGACTAGAACGATGGAGCGTTGTCCCAACTTCGGCTTGTCAGAAAATGCCCCCTGCAGGAGCCCAACCAGCCTGTGCGGCTGCAATGTGTCCTTGTTAGACTCTTTTAGAGAGCAGTGTGTGCTGGTTTTCGTGGCCTCGGAGTTAACCGGTATATTAGATCTGTTCACTGTTCGCGTGGTGGCCTCACACGCGACTGCGGGAGCCTGTTTGTGGTGCAATCGGTGCGAGCTGGATGCCGCAGTACACCACCGCCACGTTGTGTTTCCACTTCTCGGACTACTGTCGTTTCTATCGAAACACGCCGCGGGGCGAGACATGGTTGTCGTCGGCGAGGCAGTCGCGTCACGCGCGCGGGCGGGTGCCGCCGTATCGCTCTCGGAAGCCGGCGCGGGGTCCGTATCTCTATCTTTCACCCCCCCACTGGTTAAGGCCGATTTACGCACCGCAGGGCGGCTTAGCTGCTGCTCGCGCCTGTCGGCATTGGTGGCCGCTGCTGCGTCCTCGGCCTCTCGTCGCAAAGGACGTCGGTTGCATGTGGCGTTGACACCGCAGGCTGCTTTTGCTTGCTGACTCGGGCAGCACGTACCGTTGTGGTACATGACTCGTAGTGGAAAACTCGAAGGACCGCTCAGCGGCGTTCAATTGGACATTATTGCTTTCGCATTCACAACTCATAAGAAATGCTTAGGTGTCCTCGGATTTTTTTTTGTACATACACATATGCCAACGCAACATAATTATGTAAACTGCCTGCACCACATCATTCATTGTACAAAGCTTGATGTTATAGTGTGTATTTATTGTTATGTTTGTACATGTGACAGTTTGTTCATTTACAACTGTGTTCGTGTTATTCATTGCTCTAAGTATGAATGTATAGAAAACGTTCGTGGACTGAGCCATTTGTGCGAACATGTGTCCTGAACATGGTGCCCTGTTCCTTGCATGTTATCGTTTTGGTGGTGGTGTTCCGTCATCGTGGCTCGCAATGTTCGTATCGTCGTTTGTCGGAATAAACTTATTATAAACGAAACCAAGAATTTATATGCAGCTGAAAAACACAGTGCGCTCCGGTTGACGTCTTTACGTGTTACACGACAGGGACGTCCACCTCTTCATGCCATACATGGCGCCTGTAGTGTAGTGTAGTCGATTTCCCCGAATGCCCAAGTCTTCGATGTTGCTGTCTCTGTGAGGAGTGGTGCCGAGACCATCTTGAAACTACGGCCTCAATACTTCGCCTCCGTCAGGTCTACTGCGTTCAGCACAGGGGAGGCCTGAACTTCCAAGTGACCGTAAAGAGCATGGCTTCAATAACTCTAAACTTTCGTGCTGGTTATCTGGTGATAATTCCCATGCCGTTCCATTCGGCCTACAGGTGACTAACGTAGCCAGCCTCTTGTGCAGTCTTTTTCAGTTGAAGTACTCGTCCAAGCCATGTGACCATGCAGCAAGGCTCACTCTGTCAACGCTGGCCTCATCAGCGGGAGACGTGGGGCACTTACACAGCCACCCGCTTCTTTTGAATGGAGATGAGCACCAATAACGTTGCGCCTCAATACTTGTGGATATCTGGTCACCGAGTGAAATTTTACTACCGTGGTTTCTATCGTGGGTGTTGTAGGTGCGGCTCCAGCGACCACTACCGGGCGCAGTGCACCGCTCCGTTCCGTTAGCCGTTGTAGGATCCACGGTCACATAAGAGGAAGATGTAGGATCAATAGCTTCGCTCACGTTACCTGACACACACTGTATATATGTTCTAGTTGATGGGTATAAAGAGCGAGCAATAGTCTATAATGAGTAAGTATCACAACTTTAAATGCCGGTATCGTACATATGAACAACGTACGTCAAAGACGGCCGGGACACATCCACGGGTATCATGAAAAGCGAGAGGTTTTCGATAAGCAGACATCTGCGACTACAACGCGTCTCGTCAAGAGTGTTACAGATCAGGCACAATTGTGATGGAAAGAGCGCCCCTATAACTCGCTTTTAGAGAGAGAGAGAGAGAGATAGACAGGTTGCATGAAGGACAGATGCGCTATTTCTGCTTTCCGTCTGAAAACACGGCACTTCGTCTAGCACTCAATACAGTTCGTCTTAACATTTGCTGGACTTGAGTAGCAATAGCAAAAGAAAACGGCAAAAATCTCTGCGCTTCCAAAACATCGTCTTCGAGGAGACTGAGGAAACCATCGACAAGTGAAGTGAAGAGATTTATTTACTTAATTTTTTATTCACGTATTCGTTTGTTTGTTCGCTTAATATATGTGCAATACAGCCAGTTGCCCCTTGGCAGCCAAAGGAGGAGTGGTTAACAGTGAAAGGATAGGTTAAGGTATAAATGGGGGTTTAATGGAGGGAAAAAATACAGACGGCAAAAAAACAATCAATCACACTCAATCGGACAGTCTAAACTAATTCGAGACAAAATGAAAGCACTTGCATTTGAGGCTGAGCAACAAGAGCGAGAACAAATATCAACACATAACAATCGGTCAAACGGAAAAAGGTTTATGAAGAAGTAAACAACAAAAGTATGGAAAACGCAAAAAAGAAATAAGGTATCAGTTGTGATATCACAGAGTATGCGCCGCTGATGTGACACAAGGAAATGACGCGACAAGTAAATTTCATATCACACGTTGTCATGGGGAGCACCTGAAATATTTGTTGACATTAGACAAAATCGCTACGTCTTGTGTATTACTGCGTGATAATTCCGCGCAACTAATTGAGCACATAGGTAATCAAGTACAGCAGAAGCAAGTTTTAGACAAGAATAAAGCACCTGCACAAAACAGTCTAAACAAAACAACACATAACATATAAAGGGGAGATAGATTCGTGAATACGCACGCAGAAAAATTGCAGCGAAGAACACCTTGGTGGGATATCCTGAGGCAACTACAAAGCTTGCTACTACAAACTACAGAGTTTGCAGTAGCCTGTTGATTAGTAGTCGTATATAATGGCAGCACTGGGCAATGAGAGACACCATATAGTAGAATAATTTTGCCAACCTGTGGTTCTTTGCCGTGCTGGTGAAGGACTGCAGCATCTCATTATCACACAAACCAGCACTGTACTCAACGGCTGATAAAAAAATATACTAAGATATAGGGTGTGTTGCAATACTCGCCTTAGATGGCTAAATAGACAGCTAAATGGACGGCGGCCATCTTAAGTCTCGTTCCAATTCTCACGAAGGTGTCAAAGTAGACAGCATCGCGAAGACAGCATCGAAGTCAAGAACGATGCAGGCTACTTTCCTGTCTAAACAAGACGGCGACTGAGCAGGGCGCTTAGAAACACGACGGGAAGGTTGTCTGCGCACATAAAAACGTAAACACGCTTTTCTATATACCCTTAATGTAAGTCACATCATGTTTTTCATAGGTTCGCATGCGAAAATACTTAAAATACAGAACTAATGTGTGCTTTTCTCAACTTTCTTCTGTCGCCGCGAGATGGCGTCACTTGCAGAAGCGTCTTCCAGACGGCTCGAAACGCGTTCCATTTACTTGGCCTCGAAGCTGTCTTGGCTGTCTTCGTAGACGTCAAAGTAGACTGTCTACGATGATGCAAAGAATTGGAACACAGCCATAGTTCACTCTGTCGGCAAGATCGTGCACGATTCTTCATTTTGTTGCCTGATTTTCAGCAACAGTTACATTGAACGCGACCATGGCACGTAGCTTGTATTCCCTCCCCTATTAAGTAGGAAAAAGAAGCACACCCATTCCTTCTCCTTTTCTTAAAAAAACGTCGCAGCAGTGACGCCTTGGCTACCTATAATCGCTTCACAACAGGGTGGCAGTATACGACCCGTAACGTCGGCCTGAGCAGTATTTGCACCCATGTCTCCAGTTCAATAGCGGTATTAAATGACCGATGACGAGTAATATGTTCACCGTTTCGCTTCTTTCCATTGAAGACATCACGTGCTTGCTAGTTCACAATATTCCGAGCAGGAATAGAGGCTCGCAGTGATTGGAGAACCTGACGTGAAGTCTCCGACTTGCTGTCCGCTTAGCAGCGAGAGAAGACAGTGTCTTCTGCATTCTCCGGTGCTTTCACGTCGCTACCACCTTGGTTGTTCCCAGGTTGTGTCTTTCCCGAGTTCCCTCCTCCTCTTCGTTCTCCTCCTCCAATTAGCCGGGTGAATAACAGCTTGTCAAGAGCAGCTGTCGGTGCCTCGCAAATAAGAAAAGATAAATAGGAGAGCAAGAAGCTCCAGACGAGCAGCAGAAACAGCAACGTGAGCTGAAACGGAAGCGAGGAAAAACATATTGTTCACTATCTTCAACAAAAACACCTAGAGGTGAACATTTTTTTAAATTGGTATTCAAACAGGCCTCATAGAAAAATTGGTGCATCGCCTTATAAATATATCAGTTCCAGAGGTTATTTTAGGTGGTTTTAACGCGGCTTATTGATTTTTGGAGAGACTATAATGGTATAGTACGACCACTGCAAAGCTTGTACTCCTAGTCCTTCCATTTATGTCACCGATAATTTTCCGGCTACCAAAATCACTCCTCACGCGTCTATTAGTGCTACAGCAACAATAGCTGATTACCAGCCTTACTAATTTTGGTACCTTGGTATCATTTGGTACCTTGTTTTACCGTTACACGTCTAATTTTTTTACGATGCGCACCTCCACATTTATCTAGTGCTGTTTCTCCAATCCCATCCATCATTGCTCCTTTATTCCTTTCAGTTAGCACAAGTTATCACATATGGGGCATTTGGCTACCCTCTTTGCTCCTCACTCTCTTTACTGTTGCAGCTGCTACAACCACTTGTATGGCTACTCATACAACCAGCAGCCAGCGCTTGTATCGTCGTTTCTTTCATTGCCTCCTGCGTGTGGCCCTGTCTTTGAACGATTAACCTCTACCCGCAACAATAAGCACAACTGGCTCATGTCCTATCCATTGCCGCCACTGTTTGTATTAGTGACGCTGTGCAATCATCGTGCTACACCATCATCGTCGTTATCGGCCACTTCATATATTCAGTACCCATCGTGATGATTCAGTAACTATATAACGTATCGCTGCTGAGCACGACGTCGCGGATTCGTTTGCTATGCCACGTGATGGGAACTGACTGCGAAAAACGTTCATGTACCGTGCTTTGGGTGCGCGATAAAGAGCCCCAGTTGGTCAAAGTTAATCCGGAACGCCGCACTTCAGCGTATCTCATAACCCACTGAGCAGTATAGGCACGTTCAACTCCACAATTTAAATCATGTACGTCCAGTGGACAAAGATTTGACGAAGTGATCTTATTAAGTCGACTGCACGCAATGCCACGTGCTTTTCCCAATCTTATCGCAACACTTTCTAGCGCTACCCTTTCTTAACACCCAGGGTTCGGATCAGTCACAAGGTTTGCCCTCACCACATTACATGCTCATTCTCACCAGACTGCATCCTTATGCTCACTAAAACGCATTTTTATGCTAAGTGTAAATAATTACTGCTATGACTAAGGGCTATAAGCTGTCTCAAGCTAAGCCGGGCTGGTAGCTAGTTCTTACTTTTGCCAGAACCCATGTATGTCAATGTGGTGGCTCACAACTCTATAGTCCTATAGATGTGATCGCGCCGAAAGGTGCAGATTCTTTTTTTTTTATACTTGCAATACTTTGTTGGTTCTGTTTATTCTTTCAACCACCAATTATTCTGCCGTGACGAGCTTACTATGCTGGGTCAATGGTACATTTATTAGTTGCAACTACAATGATGCGACAAAGGTAAAGGTAAAGAACTATATTTCAGGGATATTTGTATCATGCTGATTAGGGCGATGGCCTTCAAGCTAATCTTCCGCCATACCGTTGACCACATTTATACTTAGTGCCTCACCGATAACATTGTTGGAAGACGTATTTTTCATGTAGTTCAGAAATTTTGTATTGGCAATTACTCGCGACGCGCTGCATGACACCGTTTTTTTTTTCACAACCTTTGCACATAAGCACTCGTTTGTAGTTTTGTTTCTTTGCACACATTTCTGTCGCAATGCACGCACTGAACATATATATAGCTTTCCCTGAAAGCTTAAACATTGTCAACCTTATCCAAATCCTGCCCCTTCGCACGAATTGAGCCGTATATATTTACTCGCGCAGAGCGTCCACCACACGTTTAGTGATCATGTGCGCGAGGCATTTATTACGCAAAAATCCGCACTTGTAGGAGTGGCTGTGTTCACAGCGCGTTAACAAGCATTGCGGTCAGCAATCTAAACGAGACAAAAGCTTCACATAGAGAGGGACAAAACGAAAATGCATTTTGGGATTTTACGCGTCGGAACCACAATATTGTTATAAGGCACACCTTAGTGAAGGACGTCTGATAAATTTTCACCTCCTGGGGTTATTTAACGTGAACCCAATTCACGGAACAACAGTTTTCGCATTTCACCCCCATCGGAATGCGGCCGCCCCTGTCAGAGAGTCGAACCCGCGCCCACGTGCTAAGCAGCGCAATGCCTTAGCCATAACTAAGGCTCCGTTAAGTCAGTACTACTTACCTGATTGAAGACCGACCAGGACATTCGTTCCCTGGACGCGTGAAACAAGAGGTGGAGGAAAGGCACGTGGATCAGGTAGACGCCGAAGGAGAGCTTGCTCAGCGGCACGTAAGCGTTCCAGGATAGCAGCTTCGATAGAGCTCCTGCAGAGACAAACACCGAGGAAATTGCTTCTTTTTCACTCTGTCCACAGGTTCTGAGCTCAGCCAGACTTCGGCCAGACAGAAATAAAAAGACATAAAAGAACGCATCGGACGCGGACTTTCCAAGTACGAAGCACTCTAGGGGCCCGGGCTGTCGGCGTATAATGTGATCTCATATGTAATGGTCACGGGCATAAACAGGGTCAAAACAAGTGCAGTATTGATCAAAACTGGTTGAAAATAAACTAACATGACTCATAATAATGTTAAAGATAGGAATAATCAAGCATTAAGCGCATTATTAGCAGAAACTTGAGGAAATCATAAAAATCTTGTAATGTTATCCTCTTGTCGTCGTGGTCACGCGCAATAACAAGTTGTCAAAGACGGGTCAAAACAAGTGCAGAATTGATCAAAACCGGTTCACAATATGCAAGTTGTTATTAAGGATGACCACGTCTACGTCCTAGATAACGGCGGTGACTACATCAGATCCCAGAGGGATGTACGAGAGCACCTGAATGCCATCAAGGTATGTTATGCTGCGTAGGGCGGTCAGAGCACCCGCATTCTGGACGTCATCCGCCAGTAGATTTTTTCGGATGTTCACTCGAATGTCCAATATTTGGTTGGGCACCAGGGCATCCATTTACATCTACGCAGATTGTCTGTTGAGTAGCTTCATGTTAACGGTAGCAAGCACGGGCAAAAATATGATGGTAATGGCGTCCGGCCTCTGCGTGTGTCTTGCTGTTTGCATACATGAATAGGGTTAAATGGTCCGATCAGATTAGAAAATATGCAGGTATGGGATGGGTTTCGTTGATGCGGGACAAAGTGATCGTATACCTCCGGTATACCTCTGAACTTGATGGCCGTAGTAATGTTTCGTAGTGGTTGTGGAGATGGGGACCCTGATGGTGATGGCCCGCACTTTGGTATGATGTTTCCTCACAAGAACCGGTCCTGTCAGCATTTGGTATTGTATGGAAAAGCTGGCTTTATTGCAGTGATCTTTTAACAGCCAGATGCGTACAGACTGAGCCCCTCCCCCCCCCCCCCCCCTATGCACACACCAGATAAGGATGAACGCTGCAGTCGTAGTATCGGATATCTGTAGTTATTCCAAAATTACCTCTAACCCCGCAATAAAAGAAAGGGGTCCCGGTTGCGTCCCGAGACTGAACCACGCAAACTACCTGCAGAGCGCTCGTTCTTAGTGTAAGCTCTTTGAGATCACGTTCTAGCGCACCATGTCTGCGCACAAATCATCTGCCGCTTCCCGCTCATATCTCATTCTGTTACACCAAGGATTTAGCGCCAACATTACAGTTCACATGGAGTACCCAAAGTGATCTGTACTTTCTCGCACAAGTATGAACTTCGGAAGTTGACTCCTAGTAGAAGCGTAACAATTGTGTTGCAACGGCGACAGAGTTCAATTTTGTAAAAAGCGTTGTCATGCTTTGCCAAATGTTCACAAATATTTTCTTATGGAGGACAGGGAAATGGACAAGTTGAGATACGTTAGTAGCTGCAACCATGCGACTTAGGACAAGGACTAAGAAAGGAAGGCGACACCACAAGGCACTATTACTTTTTCTCATGCTCATCATGCTCACTTGTGGTTTGCTATAGGCACGATAATCCACAGTTTCACGTGCAACTCTTGCGGCTGCGTTGCAACCGTGAGGTGTTCTTTGGCGAGTGCCTATCCTTCGGCACCTACAAAATTTGCCGTTTTGCTCCCCTCGCTCCTTCTGTGATTTCATGCTATTCGTAAGAGCTTTTATTATGACATTCGACTGCGGCAAGAAACAATTCTCGCATTCTGCTAGATCATGTGGTTCTTTAGTGGTATTTTTTTTGTATTCTACGTCGAAAAGAACAATACTATATTGCGTAAAGAACGGGGACGAGCGACAGGCAGATCCGTCAAGAGAGAGAGATAGTGGGGGGATATAAGGAAAGCAGTGATGTTAACTAGTCAAGAGTCCGGTTGGCTATCCTACGGGGGAGGGGGGGGGAGGAGGGAGGGAGAAGGGGAAGAGAAAGAAGGGAGAGAGAGTCAAATTCACAAACGTTTTTGCTGGCAGTGCTTGGCAGGCACGGTTAAGCCGCAATCAATTTGTTTGACAAATTAGATTGACTAAACTGTGACCTGAAACTGAAGATGAACAAGCCCTCCTGAAAGAGGGAGAAATACCTTAAAATACTAATTTAAACCTGCAGGCACCTTCAATGTGACCTTAAAATTAAAAGCACCGCAAGTAGCTATGCACACGAAGTGAAAACTAGTTTTACTTGCACTAGTTCTGATGTAATTGATATGCTTGAGTGTTCCTTCTGTAAAAAACAATATATCGGCGAAACGGGACCGACAGAGAACGTCAGGTTAAAGGGGCATCGCGCGGACACAGCTAAGAAGCTTCCCAAAGCCGTCACCGAGCATTTCAACCAACCAGGTCATAACTTTAATAAACGTAAACTCTACATACTGGAGGGAAATTTCCAATCTGCGCGAGTTAGAATATATAGAGAATCGTACCTCATCCAAAACTTCAAGACATTGCAATCAATAGGCATGAACGTTTCAAAGGAAGCTTTACAATCTATTCGCTATGCTAATTAGCATAGCGAATAGATTGTAAAGCTCCCTTTGAAACTTCAAAGTATAGGCAACAGCACTTCGTTATTTTGCATTGGGTTGCTTAGATTTCTTTTTTTTTGTTATTCGATGGTGAACAATATTCAAATCTCCCTTTCCTTTCACTGATTCCTTTCGTTCATTTATTTATATATTTAACCCCCCCCCCCCCCGTTTTTTTTTTTTCACGAGCACCATTTTTCTGCCGCTACTTTTGTTTTCTCTTTCAGACACGATAGTTCACTGACCTAAACCGCAGCAGATACCCCCGCCCCCCCTCTCCCCGTCGTCCAGGCCCCTTCCACGAAAGAAAAAGAGGAACCTACAATGAAACGTCAACCGGCTAATGGACGGCGCTGCCTCAAATTCCTCCACCGACTATCAGTAGCGCATTACCTTTTCAATTCTACACCCTCGTCGATAACACACTCACGCTCGTTACCTCACCCACCCGCCATTCCTTCTCTCCCCTTTAGAAGAACCCTACCTATATATACTGTGCCGAGGAGAGCATATGTCACCTTGAATAAGACAAGTCCACTTGTCGAAACATTGGCTCCTGTACTTACCTTGTTCTCGTGTTGCTCATCGTGATTTAATTTCTAGTATTTATAACTCTGTCGTACTTTGCAGCTTTTAAACGTACTGCGTTAAACATTCAGATATAAAAGCACAATCGCGTCTTTTCTTGTTTTTTTTTTTTTGTTTTTCATTCTAACCGAAATCTGCGCCTTCCTTTTTTCGCAGTACAAAAAATAGATAAAGACAGCAGATTAAACTCAATCGTAATCTTCATTCTGCGAGTCTACTTTTGACTTTCCAGTTAAATATTGTGCAAAGGAGCAGATTTGTGACGTGGGCAGTTTTCTTCCAAGCACGTGCTCAAAATTGATTGCGTTCTTCTCCCGTTGCAGAAGTTTGCTACGGTTTCGCTTGACGGCAGCGCGCCTTCTGTACCGAATTTCGCAGTATAGCGAATACGTGTCTGCCTAGCAGGACGCTTCATATTGGCTTTGAGAATCCGCTTTTGTCGCAAGCGAAGAAAGTTTGGCTTTCAAAACACGGCATTCCTTCTAGCCCATCGATAGCACACTGATAAACCATGTGAACACCGGCACGCGATTATGTAGATTTCGGGGTAAACATGTAATTACTATTCAATCCACTATATTTCTTTGTCCCTAATCTTCACAAGAGGAAGCCCGTACACCCCGTTGAGGCCACTGGAATATTAATGGGGTGCTTCTTGTTCGATGACATTACCCTGCATGCACACCGCAGTAATCGACAAAACTCATGAGCTCGCACCAGTGAGTTGGATGTATTGCGAAAGGCTTCACCTAATGTGTCTCGACATGTTCGAAATAAAAGGATCAATATCTTTCTAAGTCTCTGAGTTTGCTTATTTTCTCGAATTGCTCCTTGTTCTCAAATAAATTGAGACCCGCTCTGTGTATTCATCTAGGTAAGGTGCCTGCAAACGCAGCGCGCGCAGGCGCAGACGACGATATGCAATTCAGACGAGGCGCGCAATCAACGTGCTCCCGAGCTGCCGAGCCTCCGCCAGTATGGTGGCGCCATCTAGTTAAGGTGCCTGCAAACGCGGCGTGCCCCACATGCAAGTCGCAGTTTTAAGGCTTGATGGAGCTCAGCAGACTGCTGTGCAGAGAGCATTACAAGCCGCGGCTCGCCGTCGACGCCAGGGCGGACAGTTCAGATCGTTCGCATCAAAACGAGGCGAACAGACTGCCGCGAAGACCCTGTTGTGTGTGGTGCCCAATTTTAGCTACTCTTGAGCCGCTCAACCAGCTTACGCTGTGACTGTGCTGCGTGTTCCACGCAGGTCTGTCACTTTTAGGGGCGAAGCACCTTAGGGCCGAGCCTTGTCCCTCGTCGTCGTCCGTTGTCCGTAGCTCTGGTTTGCATGGAGACCGCTATATACTCTACACATGTACAGTATATACAGGGTGTCCCAGCTATCACGCAGCACGATTTAAAAAAAGAGGAACGGCAGTTAGGTGAAGCCAACCTAGTGCGTATTGTTTCCAGTACAGTGGAGTAGGCGCCAGTAATTTTTAGGGGCGAAGCTCCTTAGGGCGTGGGTCTGTCCTTCCTCCGATGTAGTATGTAGCCACCTGTAGTTTTATGAAGTGTTCACTAGATGGCGTAAGTGTCGGTCTTTCTATATATAAGTGTATATAATGTCATTAGATGGCACTAGTTTTTCGTATAGTTGATGAGAAAACCTACAATGGAGTGCGACGGGATTACCGCCAGGTGTGTTATAATAAAAGGTGCTCGCTCTTGGCGCGCTTTCTCTTTCGCTCGGAGTCGCTGGATGGAAGACAAGGCTGCGGAGCGGAGAGCGCGGAAGGCGGCGGCGGCGCGCGCTCGCGGGCAGAATCCCGCGGTGAGAGCCCGCGAGGCCGCGGCTTCACGACAGGCAGCGCGGCGGCGGCGCGAAGATCCCGTAGTGCGAGAACGAGAGGCAGAAGCGGCACGGCGGCGGCGCGAAGACTCAGGCGTTCGCGAACGTGAAGCAGCGGCGTTATCAAACCGTTATCCCTTCATTTCACGGACCACAAAGCCGTGGTAATGAAGGGACTCCGCAGACCAAGCATATAAGAAGAAGCGTCTAAGAAAATAAAACGTATTGTATATATACACACACTGTTTCTCACGTGTTTACTTGATCATATACTGGGCGAATTACTCGGATTATTCACGGTTTACCGATGATCCCTCCGGAGCTTAGCCCCATCATCATCATTCACCTCATGGATATGCTGTGATTTTTTCGTTACTGAGATTCAATTAATTAATTGTAATTAATTATCTAATTCGAGAAGTACTGTCCTAATTTCAAAGTGTCAATGAGAAAGTTGTAGAGCAACATGAAAAACTCCTGATAGAGATTTCTGTTGCTCAATACGTGGTACATAAATGTGTTTTTTAGAGCGTGAAAGAAGCCCGCGAATGCACGCAAAATGCCTTCTAGCGGGCAGTCGCGCGGCGTGAAACCGCGCGTCCCTCGCGCCCTACACTCGCACATACAGCTTCCGGAGCGCGGCGACGATTTCATCGCCGTTGACGTCATACGGAACCTCACAGCGACGACGACGACGACGGCAGAAATCCGCTTTGGAGTGTCCATATAATTGCTATCGCAATAAAACGCGGAAATAGTGGCGGCGCTGCCGTCGCCTTATTCTGAATCTCTGGCCAATAAACGTTGGCTCCGGCTGTTTCGGCAGCGCTCATTGGCTGAGGCGAGCTCGCGGGCTGAGTAGCTGTCGTCTGCTCGCCGCACCGTCGTTGTTGCGTCGTTTTCGTTCTTTTCGCTGCTCTTTTTTCATTTTATTTACAATAGATCAGTGGAGAATAATCTCAGTGTTACCGCTACCGAGTATCCGCCATGCCGCTGCGGTAGGTCTCCGACGCGACAAGCATCCTGCCAGCGATCGGGCGCTGATTCGGGAAAAAGTGACAGTGGCGCCACCTAGATTTTCAATAAAAAATGCCTCAGCGCAGAGCTCTCGTTGGACCCACTCCCCCAATCTAGTACTCTCTAGTTATACGTAGCCTTCCCTCCCTCCCTCCTGTCCCCCAATGGCCTTTTGCGCGACGGAAGAAGTCGCGTTTGCTCTCCGCCATGCGTTCGCTCCCCGTGAAAACGCGCGTCCCTCGTGCGTTTTCACTCGCACATACAGCATACAGCGGGCGGCGACGATTTCATCGCCGTTGGATTCTATACGGAACCTCACGGCGATGGCGGCGACGACGAAATGACGAGCGAGACGAGGGACATGTAGGAAATGACGAGGGAGATGTAGGAAATCAATGAAATGTATGCAACATTTATTATTGCGATAGCAAATATATGGACACTCCAAGCGCACTTCTGCCTTTGCCGTCGCCGTGATGCTCCGTATCAAGTTCAACACGATAACGTCGTTGCCGAGCGCCGTACGCTGTATGTCGCTGTAAGCTTCCGTACGCTGTAAGCTTCCGAAGGTCAGCCGAAGATCGCGGCTCAATCTCGCACGCATGAGGGAGGAAGGTGGGGCGGAAGCACACCATCCTGTTTCGCGCGCGAGCCACGGGGGGACGCGAGGGAGAGGCAGGGAGGGGGGGGGGGGGTGTTCTCAGGCTGCTGCTTACGGCGCGGTCGCACGGGCGCCGTAACTTAGAGCGATCTGTGATGTAAGCAAAGTGTGCCCAGTGCCGATGCGCTGTTCTTTGGACGCTTAGTTCACGTTGAAGCGAGAGACAGCACGAAGGTCAATTCTGTCGCTGCTGCTGCCCCACTCCAGCGCTTTGACAACGAGTTTCCGCGGTCATCGAGCGAGGTGTGTTCATGTTTGCCTGTGCGCGCGTGCAACTGTGCTTGTTAAGTTAGTTAGCAATGGAATGATTACAACTTCATACGGCCGATAACACTACTATCCTTGCTTCGTATAGCTGTCTACTAATTTGCTATCCCAATCGATGCTTCGCCTTTCGGGCACAACTGCGACTTTTTTAAGTACACTGTGTCTGGCTGGTTGGTTCTACTGCAGGTGGCGGCGCCATGTGCGCTATATCATTATAAGCCGTTATAGATTTTTAGCACATTATTTACGCGCGTCGAACCATTATGAACCGCGATCAGCCGTGCTCCGGCGGTGGGTACGTCTGGCGTGGCAGTGCGGCCCGTATCTTGAAAGCGATGTTAGATGCCGACAGAGAGTGCCGACTGCTGATAGCTTGGCGCGTTGTGTTTTCACCGCTCAATTACCGTTGAATAGAGACGCGCGAGTCGATATCTTGAAAGCGATCTGGGAAACGAGCAGAGTGCTGAGTGTGCTGAGAGCTCCGTGAGCGCTGTGTTCTCGATGCCTCGTTGGCGCTGAAGAGACAGGCAGCACGAAGGTACAGTCGCTCGCTGCTGCGGGCTCTATCTTGAAAGCGATCCTCTTATGGGAAGGAAGGACAGACGCACGGACACTTTTTTCGTTGGGTAAGCATAGAAGTGCTTATGCATTTAAAAAGAATAAGGGATGTATAACGAAATGCTGGACCGAAAAACATGTATGGTGTACCTGATTAAATCAAGCAGGCTACGTGACAATTAGTCACCACCACTTTTCAAAGGGGATGGCAATAAATCATCATTATCATCATCAGCAACAGCAGAGTAGCATCCTATTGTGTCACTTTTCACGCGCTGGCTGGCTGGCTGCAGCCAGCCAGCCCCCAGATCCTCTCCTACATATAGCCGGAACTAATCGACCCCCACTGTAAGCTGCGTGGAGAGATCGCCACTCGCAACCACATTACCTGGGACTGCCGGAAGGACCCTCCCCCTCTACTCTCACACGGCCGCTCCCTCATCCGGGGCATGGAATAATATCCTCGCCGGGACCAGCCTGCATGGGGGATCAGCTCCGGACCGTGGACAGAGCCGGGGAGGTGGCTGGCAGGCACGACCTGACAGACTACTTCCCCCCTTGAACGACACGTTTTGTCGAATAAAGTTGTACCTACCTACCTACCCACGCGATATGAGATGCGCGCAGCGTAGCGTCGATGCGTGCCAAATTTGCATTGCAGTTATGTCGTATTCCACCAGGCGCCACGACATGTAGCAGTTGCATATGTAGTGGTAGGAAGTAGATAGAGAAGCTTTGAGGAAGAAAAAAGATGATGATGGAGATGTGTACAAAACAGCTAGAGTGAAAAAAGTCACAGATATGCGCGCAGCGTAGCGTCGATGCGTGTAAACTTTGCATTGCAGTTGCGTTGTGTTCCACCAGGCGTCACGACATGTAGCAGTTGCATCGTATCCTGCCACGTGTCAAGGGATGTGACATGTGCTTTGCGTAGTCTCGATACCTGTGTTTACTCTTCGGTACACATTATGGCGCCTCCTCGCAAGGTGCGAACCGCTGCTGAAAAAGCGAATCGTAGAGCTACGCGCGCAGCTCTAGCCAGGGGACGTCAGGCCCAGCAGCACAAGGCTGTGCAGCGGTCAGCACAATCCGCAACTCGCCGCCGATGCCGGGTGGACAGTTCAGTTCGTTGTCGTGCAAACGACGCATGGTTCATAGCATAAACAGAATGACACATAAGCATAAAGAACTTGCTTGCTTACCGCCTCGTCCCGTGGAGCAGGCGAGCGTGATCCACACTAGGAAGAGCGTCCAGAGGATGCGGTCGAAGAATGCCGCAAGGAGTGTCACGCCCCGTGGCACGGGATTCGGGCTTCTGTACCAGGCGAACTTCACAAATACGCAGAACAGACAGCAGGCCACGGAGACGTACCAGCCAGCCTGCTGCATCCGCTGGAGAAATGAACGCGAAACACACGTCACTGCGAGACTCAGTGCGGGATCTCGCAAATATGCAAGTAATGAGGACCGCAGCAATAATACATTTGCTTGCTACGCACGGTCTTCGGATTAAGGAACCTTAAAGCTAGTATTACCATCTTACAGGTGCTGAGTGATTAGATAATTTCATGAACTGACCCGGACTTCGGTGGCTACGGTGTCTTTCGGGTAAACACGAGGTTGGGGGCTCAATTCCCGGCCCGGCCGCATTGAGGTAGGGGTGGAGTGCGAAAACGGCCATCTCGAATGACCATAAGTATAATGTCCGGAAATGCGGAACATGATGCGTGCGAGACGCATAGCAGCCTCTCTCGGCGGGAACTGGAGCTCCAAAATTTATTAATCTTTGGAAAAGATCAATTTCGGAACATCTTCGAAAACAGGTAAATCTGTTGGTACCTGAACCGCTTGACTATTTCACTAGGGCCTTCCTTGTATTCTAGAAGGGTCAACGACTGAACTCGGCAAGTTTCAAAGGTTTTTAATCAACCCCAAGGGTCGAATTACGAAAACAATATCTTGATATCCGGGACCTCACGCTGACGTACCAGTGCCGAAACTTAAGTCCAAAATTCCAGAACGATACAATGGCCTTCACGTTCTCTTTCCTTAATTTAATAACATATTACACCTAAATTAACAAAATTAGCTTTATTCAAGCATGCGTAGCCCCTTAGCATGTGAGGGTTGGTTAAAACGTACCTTAGATATTTTCCTCTCCTTGAAGTCGTCTATGACGAGGTACGTCATGCAGCCGGCGAAGTAGCACACGGCGTGATAGTAGGGCCGGATGTAGTAGTCGTCGAGAGTTCGCACCATCACGCTGAAATGATTCAAAGAAAATAAAGACTCAGGAAAGAATAAAAGAACAACTCTATAGCAAGGGGAAACGATTATTGCGATTAGTGAAGGTCTACAGCTGCAGGCTTCGGTGACCTAGTATCACGACAAAAGAGTGCTACGATGCTGATAGAGAGCTTGGTGAATGTTCCCCTCAGTGATTGCATGCACTTATAATTGGCAGTGATTTTCAATACTCACTCCGGAATCGACCCTGGGAAGATCATAAACGGCGAAAGCTGAAAGACTGCAACGACGCACGTTCCAACAATGCAGCCCAGCAGAGATAGAAGGGCGAATGCTCCCACCGCAAGAGTCCTGCGCCTGTGAATCAAATGTCCTTGTCGTTAGAACATCAGTAGGACTGTTCTAACACGGTAAATAAACCTTTTTTTTATGTGAAGCTTTTTATCTGGCCGCTTTCTGCAGAGATACATATATGGGAGAACGACTCGTAATCTTGTTCGTGTAATTTACAACAGAGCGTCATTTAGTTGTTGCATGATGCTTTGTACGTGCGTTTATATTGCTATCTTCCTTTTGGAAGCCAACCAGTCGTCAGTAACGCTTCGGTTATATCTTTAAGTATGCAACTAGGCCAACAACAAACTCGGCAAGGTGCAAATAAAAGCACCCATATCGACAAAACACCAGTGAAAAAATACTTATGCGCGAGAGCATCGTATTGCAGTATGAGCATTTTGTTCAAATTAAAAAATATATTGAGTTACTGGCGCGCTTTGGTAGGTCGCTTTCATTGGAATCTGCCAGGCTCGAGAGCAGATGTTCTAATGCTTCATGGTTGCTTTATTGAATTGTACGCGTAACAAGAACTTGTATTATATATATATATTGTATGCACTGTAACAAGTAAATTATGTCGCATATTTATTTTCTGTGTGTGGTCCTTCTCAATATGCTGCCCTTTCTTAAACGAGCTCACCGTTTGAATATCAGCAGTGTGACAAGTGAGACGACGAACAGCTGGAAATCCGTTGACAGGTACCACATGTGCGGTATGACATCCTGGCGCGGAAAAAAAAGAAAAGGATATTGCGCGTAAAGCATGTTCACTGTTATTGACGAGAGAGAGAGAGGGAAAGCGCTTGGCTTCTGTCTACGTCTTCCTTCCGTCTAAGGTACGCGCTTGTTAAACCAGCCAGTAGGATCCACCCCAGAACCCCAGGTGGTCAAAATTAATCCTGAGCCCTCTACTACGGCGTGCCTCATAATCAGAACTGGTTTGGCACGTAAAACCCCAGAAAGAAGAAGAACCCAGCAAGACGTTCCATTATCCCTGTTTTTAACCTTTACACAACGCGTGCTACTCCATCTGTCAGCCCCCTTTATGATTTTCGATTTCCATGCCTGCTGAAGATGACCGAACAGGGTAAGTGCCCCTTGTTATCCTTTGCGCATGTAGCAAGCCTTGGAGACAGCCAGTACAGGTAGCTAAAGGAACACTTCCCACCAGTCCCACAGGCGCCATATTTAAGACCTGTGAGTGTGGCGCTAACATCAGATATTCACCCACTAGTTTGTGATACGTCAGTGGACACCATACTTCATTATCAATGTAGGCACAAACAACCTTAACACGCAGAACGCCACGGAAACGATCGAGTCTATAAACGACGTAATACGCACAATACAAGCAGCTTGTCCAAACGCACACACAACCGCGACAACTGTTGCTTCCCACTTACAAAACAAACACCGCTCACTAATTCACCAAACTAACGCACTCATGAAACACAATGAGGAGACTAACAAACTCAACTCGGTAATAAAAAAAATTTAACTTAGAGCACCTCCACAAGAACGTTGACACAATGCATCATGCTGAAATACGCGAATGACCGCACGAACACCTACCGTGGTACGGCTTAAACATAAACCCAAGAGGAATACTCTGTGTTTTATGTGAAAGCTAGTTTCCCTACGTATAAAATCTTTTATTAAGGAGAAGTACAGAACAACAATGGTTCAACGTACAACAGAAACCGCATCCTCCGACTCTGCCAACCGTGCTACACCGAACAACGAAACTGCAACAACCTACGGGCTTAACTGAACCAGAGCTGGAATTAAGTGAGGCGTGCGTAAAGAAACCTGCCAAACAGAAGCACACCACACGTAGTTCTACCCGCAAAAAGCCAAATAAATCATAGTCATTGCAAGTTAATAACCCTATTCGGCCACGAATCACCGAATTTCTAAACGCTAGAAAACCTAATAAAACAACGTAATCCCTTAAGGACTAAAACTGAAGGCTGCACCAGTGCTAGGAACACTCTCACCACACCATCGTGCGAACTAGCAAACATTAAACAATGCCTCACTCTCACGTTTAAATATACTGAAGAAACACTGCGAAGAACAACTCGAAAGGTTTAGCCACACACTTCGGTACATAGCTCTGACAACGGATGAGATAAAAGATTTAGATCATTACCACGAAATACAGTCTATGAAATTGATTCAAAAACAGAGGAAAAAAGCGCACTTTAATAAACAATAGCCTGCCATGCAAACAGCCACCTCATGTCAACAAGAGGGAGCTCCAATCTATAAATACCAGACGTGGCTGAAGTCTCCACAAAAATAAACTAGTCTAATGCTGTAGATATTTCAAAAACATTAGGTGGCTAAATAGGCGTCCTTAACTTAGCAAGGGCCTAAGCTTTTGCCCCACTAATAACACAATGAATGAATTCGAGCTTCACAAGGGCCTTTCGGAATTTTCCCGGCGTATGCGTACCACACATGTTTTCGCAGACAACAATGCACCAGATACTGGGACGACACCGCTTAGAGCACAATTCACTTGGACTCCTGAACCAGAACAAGCCGTAAAACTCGACCTATATCTTAAAATTGTCACTAAGAGAAATTATAAGCCCATCCAAGGCAGTTAAACGGCCTAAAAACATAACTTCCCCAAAGAGTCATATCACTTCAAATCTTAGTTGCCGGAACGACTTTGTCATTAAGGAAGCAGACAAGGGTTGAAATATAGCTATTTGGGCTGTAGATAAATACAAGCATGATGCTTACAGACAGCTAAAGTACCGTGAATATTGCCGTACGCTAGACAACGATCCGACATTACCTTACACACTGACAACTACCACCAGGCTGAAATCACTTTTGGCTGATGGATTGATAATACCGTCAGCATTCACATTTCTTAAACTGAGCAACAAAACTGCAAGGCGCTTCTACATGCTTCCAAAAATTCATAAATTTCCACGCACTGCACTATACACCACTCATATCTAGGGCGGCCGATATTTCAAACACCACTCCGACTGAGAGTATCTCCCTATTTCTGAACCATTTCCTTGGCGACTTATCTCAAAACACTTCCGTCATTTGTACAAGATAGCCCTCATCAACTGGGAAATATGGAGGACGTTAATACTAAAGGCACACTACCGCAAAACATAATTCTCGCCACGCTAGACGTCACTGCCCTGCACACCAACCTTCCAATCCCTGATGGTTTATCGTCGAAAAAAGAAACGCTGTCAAAACACAATGCACAGCACTCTGTTGAAGTCTACTTGTCTGTTCCTAAATTAGGTCTAACATAGAATTTCTTCAAATTTGACGTAAATTACTAATTACCCATTTCAATATATATATATATATATATATATATATATATATATATATGGAAAGGGAGATTTATTGAAGCTCGTCCGAGGGATCGCAAGTGGCTTTTTATGCACAGTCCTAGCTTTTGGCATCAGCAGCTCGAGCTCAGATATCGCGCCGAAGCGATGGCAGTGCCCACGGCGCCTACATGCATATTCCCCACTACACTAACAACAGATACATGGGACAAATATGGGTACAGTTTTTCACCAACCTATGCGAGCATATTTATGGGGACTCCAGAAATAGATTTTCTATCTCGATGGACAGACAAGCCCCACACATACCTACGATACATAGATGACATATTTATAATATGGGGACATGGTCAGGACAGTCTACATAAATCTGTTATATTCCTAAATTATTCACACCCAACATTAAAATTCACATTGGAATCCTTAACTGAGCGCCTAAACTTTTTGGACACAACAATATATATTGACAATGGAACACTAAAGAAAACTCCCCATAGGAAATGTTTTGATAACAGTAGTTAGAATATACAAGCCACCATCGCAGACATAGCAAACAAGGCATCTCTGAAGGTCAAGTCACACGACTGCGCCGCAATTGCGTTAAAAACCATGAGTACATAGACTCGACCGCCTTAAAGAAACCCTATCAAAGAGGAACCACCCCAATACTGCCCTTCAAAAAGCCTACACTGATGCAACCAAACTTGATCGAGCTGAGGTCCTCATACCCCACCCTAAGATCACAAGAACAACGTCCCTTCTTACTACTAAATTCTCAAATGCACTACCAAACGTGAGCAACGTTCTCACTAAATACTACCGAATTCTCACCAGCAACTAGAAACCTAATAAGATCTTTCTCGACCCTACCAGAGTAGCCTACAGACGCAGCGCTAATTTCAAGGACGTTCTTGTATACATGCCAAACTAAGTACAAAGAAGAAGCCAACATGCGGTCCCTGTGGTCGCCTCAGATGCTCTACATGCAAACAAATTCTGTCTACTACAACACTAAAACGTACAGTGTCGGATTGCCTTCACAAGTTAACTTCGAGTTTCACCTGCACGTCAAGCAATGTAGTCTACTGTCTAGAACGTGCCGCTTGTAACAAATAATGCATGTGTGAGACTGGACAACTTCATACAACGCTCAGCGGCCATCGAGCGGATACAAAACAAATCTACCTGAAGCAGTAGCCAGCGCAAATATACGGCGATGAACATGGCCATATATTTGATAAAACAAGGCTCTATATACTACAAACAAATTTCCGTTCACCTCGCGAGTGAAAATATACAGAATCATATCTCATACACAAGCATAAATGCCTACACCCGACGGGGATCAATATGGCACGTGGCAACTTAGAATCGCTAAGGCTGCAACTTGAACCTGAAATTCTCATATCATTAACAAAGTCACAAAACACGCTATGCCACCAGGTGACCTCTATTTTCAACATGACCTATTCCTTCATTTCAAGTTCTTCCCTGCCTCTCTCCTACCACGCAATTTATTATTCTTTTCTACGATTTTACGCATATATCAACCATACGGCCCCTTTTTCCATGTACAGCCTCCCACATTTTTAGCTATATCGTGCGAGCGTCCA
Source organism: Dermacentor silvarum (assembly GCF_013339745.2). Taxonomy (NCBI): domain Eukaryota; kingdom Metazoa; phylum Arthropoda; class Arachnida; order Ixodida; family Ixodidae; genus Dermacentor; species Dermacentor silvarum. The sequence goes on from NC_051156.1 coordinate 148,029,093, forward strand.
TCACACGTCATTTTAGCGCCTTTAAGTGGCGATAATCAGCGAGACCGGCAGAAGTACTCTCAAGTGCACTAAGCACTCTCCTGTGCAAGAGTCGTCTATTGCGATGTTCTCTTCAGGACGACGTGAACATGAGCACAAGTATGGTGTGGAATAGACGAGGGATCAATATTCAGCTTCTTGCTCCTATGCAACGATCCATCTTCTTACAATAATTATTTGTCATCACGTCCACAAATTAGTCGCACGTCGACTTGCGAATATAAGAGAGATTTATTAGGTCATTGTCATGATACAATTGAAAGAAAAGAAGAAAGGCGCTGCAGATATTTCGCAAGAGGAGCACGTGAACCCTCGTCTCTTATATGGGAGTAGGTAAGAGAGAAAGGTCCCTTGCGTGCTGGTTGAGCAAGGGAAAAATGCATCTGTACACGAAGAGCAGGTCACCTCCTCATACTGCACAATCCTTGCTTTTACTTTGGCTACTACTATACTGTTTTAAAGAATTATTCTGGTAGAACATTCACTGGAAGGCACTTTACAACTTTTATAGTATAGATAAAATATTTCACAGGGCCCTGGTGAAGGGTCTTTTGAAATTGCTGAGGAGCCCATCAAGGGGCTGTGTTACATGAGTAGTTTCACTGTATGCCTCACATTGACGAGCTTTGCAAAAAATCTGAGCCACGCTTGTTACTTTCTGCTGAAGTGCCGAAATTGTTTGGATACAGAAACCCTCCAAGAAATTTATTTCAGCCTGTTCCACAGCCATCTGCCGTACTCTGTTAGATCTAGGTTACATTCACACATTGAGACAGTTCTGAAACTTCAAAAGAGGGCTGTCGATTTAATCACTTTCTCACATTACAATGCTAACACAATGTCGCTCTTTCCAAAAGTAAACATTTTACCGTTTCCCTCATTACTAAGTTACAGTACTCTTATAATAATTATTATTAGCATCGTTACAATTACCCACTCTATGCAACAAATTTACCGAATCGGGACGCTCTACACGCAATAGAGACATGCGTGTAGACACAGAGACATGCTAGAACATTACAGATTACACAGAAGGAAATACCCACCAACTCAAAAAACGCTTAGTAGGGACAAAGCCGTGCACCTACGAAAACTTCAAACAAATTCCTTCCCACGTGCCGTATTACTGGACATGATACATCCCACACTATACGAATTTAATTGTCAGTTCTGTGAAATACCCAATACGCTCTATATTATACTATGGCAGTACAATGGCTCACGGAGGTGCCGAAAATTGAGCGCCATCTGAAGAGTAGTGGGAGGACCTGCTGGCCAGCGCTGACACGGAAGACCAGCGACGACTGGTGGACCGAACAAGGCGGACAGCCGAGGGCCATGGCACCGCGTCATAAGAAAGCCACCCACCTGAGGGTAGCATCCATAAAATCGCCGGTTCTATATTTTAATAAAGTCTATTTCATTATCATCTAGTTACAAAGGCTCATATTGCGTATATAAACAGACAATTTCAAGTGTTGGAGTAGTCGAGCGGAAAGTTCTGCCCACAGAAGTTATAACATGCAGTTAATCTTGAATGATAATTAAAACTGTATTTTCACTGTCTTATTTCCTATGTTTATTATTACATTCACGTCTTCTTTCTTTTTTCTGGTGCAATTTCCTTTACTTGTAAATGTTCAGTTATACTGTTTGTACTCTGAAGACTCTTTCTAGTGTATTCTCTTCTTTGTTTGATGTAAAATGCTTATTGTTGCTTAGTTCGTCAAGTACATGTGTGTATGCTATCTTAATTGCTTTGTTTCCTCTACATAGTTTTGTTATGGATCCCAACTAACCTCGTGCTCGGGATCCAAATGCATTTGTTCACATATCTTACTCAGTACTCCACACAAGAAATAAATATAAATTCAAGGAAACATTTTTTCTCATAGGGCCCTCTGGCAGTGAGGGGCCTAGGGCTGCAGCCCGTTTAGCCTATAGGTCAATCTGGTCCCGGTAGCAACTAAAATCACGACTGCAAATTTTCGCTCGCCATCACTTTTATCAGGTTGACATTGATATAAACAGCAGAAATCCTAAAATTCACTGCATGCAGAAAATAGCCTTAAATCAGAGGTTGCAAGTAACTTGTGTTCTCAAGAACCTAAACTTTGCTTGGGGTTTGCTGGCATGAAATCAGTTCCGATACCTTAGTTCTAAAACTCTATTTTGCTGACTGAAGCATTTATCATGGATGCAAAGTGGGTGTTGTGACAGAAAGCCGTTGCGCACATACAGGGAATAGTACTACGCTGCCAATCAAAAGGTTTATAGCTGTATTGTGCAAAATCACAATTATCTACAGGGAGGACCTGACACTGGCCATATCTTAAAACAACGGTTAATTACAGATGAGGTACAGAAATACGGGCACATAAACATGATGCTCAATGCAAGTGTGCCAGGTGCAAGCTTGACGCGCAAATGATAGTCCCTTTTCCGATACAAGTGGCATGATGACATACTTGGAAACAATGCTTGTTATTTCTTTATTCCCAAAATGCTCAGTTGTACAACATTTGTACCCAGACACAATGACACATCTCTGAATCACAGATGACACATCCCATCTGCCCTATGCAATACTTTGCCACATGAAATAGGAATCTCATTGACATAATCAGTTCTGGAGTGTGCAAAAGTGTTACGCTGTTTCTTGCTATGTTGTCTTTTACGGCGACTTGCATAATGCGGAAAAGAGTACCTTGACCTTATAGATGTTATGGATGCACGACAACACGACTATTATTTTTTCCTGATCAGAGGAGGCATTCGTGTCATTATATAAATTGAAATTCTTTAACAACGAGTATGCGACAGGTACTTGCATGTGGACAAGCGTGTGTAGCCTGCCAAAGGCAAGCACGTTGACGAAAGTATCTTTCAGTCATATTGGCAACAAAAATTTCCCATAGGCTTTTTTTGCGCGAAAGCTGACCACACATCTCATCTCCTTATCTAGCAGATTTAACGTTTCTGCTACAAGTCTGTGCTGTTTTCTTTGCAACGACTTGCTTTACATGTGTCTTCGACACGTAGGTCCTTCATCAGCTGTTTCTTTTTCAATTTTTTCTTACAACTTTGATGATTTCATGGCAACAATATATTGCGCGTTTTTGAAAGCTAGTCATACACTAGCCATTTTTTTCTTGGAAACCATCTTCGCAGCCAGGCGCTAAAGTTGTTGATAGACTAGTCATCTTGTTTGTTTTATGTAACAATTAGTAGCCTTGCATTTAAAATAGATCTGTTGTCCCCAATTGATATCTCTCTTTTTTCATTAGGTAATTAAGGTGGGCTACCTAATTATACGAACATAGTTATTCCTATTACATGTACGTACGCAGTCGTATGACTATTGAATATTTGATACATACTATTTTACAGGGAAGCGGTCTATGGTTAGGGTTCTATGCATATTTCGTTTCCGTCAACAGATCTGCGTGTCCAAAAACTGAGCTCCCAAATTTGATGGAAAATTGCTTCATTCTACGCTAAAGCTCATACGCCTCATCACTTGGATAGGCATTATCAGTAGATTAGTGATCAATAGGCACCATTTTCAAACTCAGTAGACTCTCAGGTAGATAATAAGTGTTTCTGAAAGATTTGCCGCTGTGCGACCTGCGTCGGCCATATGTAGGCTCGCACCGCCCTCTCTTTGCCGCCGTACCAAGCGCTTGCGTGCCTAGTGTCCTTCCGCTCCCCCGGCGTGGCGGTCCCGTCACACGTGTCTAGTTTTCTACTGCTCCCCGAGGTGACGGTAGTCTTCCACGAGAATGCGTGCCGCCGATCAAGACCGCCGATCAAAATAAAAGTGTGTGCGTGTGTGCATGTGTGTGTGTGTGCATGGGATGACCACCGTCGCTACTCAAAAGAAATAAAACTTGCTCATACTTTTCGTCTAATTTCTATGTCGTCTCTATATCATCTGCTAAACTGATTCGTTGGTAATTCACCTTTATAGCAGTGTAATATAAATGGCGCTTTATCTTTTATTCAATTTGTATTTGAAAACATTGACATTGTCCCACCCTTAATTCTTACACAATGCGCAAAAATGCATCCACGCCATAGTTGTGCTTTATGAAGTGTCACTATGTTGCATGTAGTAGTAGCAAAAAGCAGCTTTTTAGAGGGAACTTGATTGTGTTATCTTGTGTATTGTCTTCTTCTGCCATATGTATTGTAAATCGATAATTATATCCTGTCAATGGAACATACATTTATTTCATACAAATGCACTCGCTCCCTGTTCATTTAGCTTTCAAAGTTAGGCTGATTGTGCCCAGCCTATAGTATGTATAGAGGCATGTCTACGATATGGTACAAGTGTACGTGTGCTATGCTACTTTGAAGCCAGCTATCGTTCTCAGAGCAATACACTGAGTGGTGTTATTGCTTAATTATTATAAAAAAGGAAGCATAAGCCCGAGATTTATGGGCGAGAAAAATGCTTTGTGCATCACACCAAACATACAAACTGCATATAATCTGACTACATACCATGTGCCAATTTGTATTTCTAGTGATTAAGATAATGATATATGGGCTGTTGTGCTAATCTGGCTTATTTGTTGTGTTGCAACACTGGCTGTGGAGATAACTTGAACACGTCTAAGTATTTACGAAATGGGGAAGGTGGCAGTAAGACTGCACAGGGAAGCAACACTTCAGTCGTTCTAATGGCATGGCTTGACCGTACAATTTCTTCGTTGCTTGGTTAAAATTTTCAAGGTAGGGTACAACCTATGAAATGCCGCAGCAGCAAGCCTGAACATCAATCCTCACTTTTCAGAGGCTTAAACAATGATAAACAGTTATGCTGTCAAGCACATTTTTCTAAAAAACATACACCACCTTCATATCATAGGACTTGAAAGAGGTGATTGCGCATAGCCATGTTATTTTACCATGTTTGCAGGAATACAGGAAAGCCTCAGTGCTAATACGTGTTAATAGAGTGAACTAGTAGATGTGATGTGTAAGGTTATTTTACTCCACAGAGAATGCTGGGCAGTAAGGTTTGTGCAACTGTAGGCAATACAAGAACGAGTGAAAGATTACTTGTAATATATAGGTTTGTACGGTACATGTCAATGCGTAACCAATTTGCAACTAGGCTTCTCTGGGAACAATATTATGCTAAGCACAGAGGCTGAGCGGCTGTGGCGTCTTAACTGCAAATTTCTGTGTTCCGTTTCACAGTGCCCATAAGGCTATCTGCATTTGTTTGAATACTTATGGAGTTACTGGATAACAGAACACGTCCACAATGCAGATTTAGAGAAGATATTGTACATTCGCAACAAAGGTCCATCCAAGAAATCATCTGTTGGTTATAAAAATAAGGAATGGCAACAAACATTCCCTTACTTTCTTGTGCTGCCCTGCACATGGTGCTAAAGCATTACAGTCTACAATGCAGACATTCTGTTCTTTCATTAGAGGTTGGTTCCAGTTGCACTGACACAATGAGCATGTATTCATTGCCTACACGCTACTGCATGTTAGAATTCGTGTGACAGCAGGCATGACAAATGTTCAGTCCTACTTGTGTGTTTTGCGACATATTAGCCAGCATATCATTTCATTTTCATGTACCTGTTTAAGCAGTTACTGATTAGGAAGGCAAATATAAAAGCACTTACTACGTCAACCATTTTGTCTGCGAGATCACTTCACTCATCGCAAAGATTATTCACTTGATAATCTTGTATTGCTTTGAGATGAAATACAGGTACTCTGCTCCCGTTTGTGTTATGTCTCTGCACTTTTAATTTTTTATTAAATGTGGCTGTGCATCAGCTAGCTACACTGTCACTACAAGAATTACATTGGGCCCATGTCATACTCAATGAAATAACTTGATTTCATGCATCCTGTGCAGTATTCTTTTTATCTAGGAAGAGATTGAAAAGAGATCACGTGCATGGATTATGTTGACATAATTGATTGTCACCATTGCTGAGAGAGGAAGCATGCCTGTATGCACTTTGACCAGAGGCTGTACATTGTTTAAATGCTGAATCAGTGTGAAGGAGCAGCAGATTGACCACCCAGGCCTTCTTGCATGGGCATTACTGCCTTGTGTGCTCCCGTAAGCCTCTGTCATCTCTTAAGGCATGAACAAGATAATACTGCTTCTTTTTGCGGGGACATTTTTAGCACCGACAATAAATGCACACATTTGATTTGTTTTCACTCCTTATAAGATGCCTTGTCAGCAAGATCAATCAATATTTGTTTTTATGCAAACAATCAGCTCTTGAAAACATATCTGATAAGCAACTCTGTATAGCATAACTATCATACGTATCACGTTTATGTCTGTCATTATCAAGCGTACTGGTGGAGTAGTTGATTAGTCATAATGGAATAGGGCAGCACAGTTCGTAACAACGATTTAACACAGAATGAACAAACACGAGCACTGTGTGTGTATCACACAGCGCTCGTGTTTGTTCATTCTGTGTTACGTCGATGTTTCGAAGTGCGCTGCCATATTCAATCAGTGTAACCAATTGTTGGCTCACTTTTAGCTTGGCATCGAGTAAAACAAAAACGTGAGCAGCAAAGTGCAAGTAAATCAACAAGTCGTAGTTAAAGATTCACACGCGTGCTCGGTTATAAAGGGAAGTTACTTGTCGATCTACACAGCTGTATTCCACGATTATAAAACCATCTGTGTAGGAGCACGTTAATAAATAACGCTGTGGCGCTTCAGCGTGCTACGCTCTTGCTGCGCCAGATCCCTTGTTCATTGGCTTAAAAACGCGTGTGTGCTCGTGTGCACGCACGTTCTTGCAAGCTCTCGCTAGCGCGCCTACAAAAAGTGCGCCATCGCACCGGACACAATTGAAAAATTAAATTAAATTAAATTATGGGGTTTTACGTGCCAAAACCAGTTCTGATTATGAGGCACGCCGTAGTGGGGGACTCCGGAAATTTGGACCACCTGGGGTTCTTTAACGTGCACCTAAATCTAAGTACACGGGTGTTTTCGCATTTCGCCCCCATCGAAATGCAGCCGCCGTGGCCGGGATTCGATCCCGCGACCTCGTGCTCAGCAGCCCAACACCATAGCCACTGAGCAACCACGGCGGGTTCCGGACACAATTGAGTATATAGCGATGTATGTTGTTGCAACAATATGCGGTAGCAATAAATTAAAGAAAACACCGCCCAAGAACTCCGTACAAATGGTTAACCAGCGAAGCTGAAACCTGCAGCCCCGGTGTTTAGCAGTGGGTTAATCCCGACGCTGTATTGAAGCGTTTTAGGGGCGAAGCTCCTTAGGGTCCAGCCTTGTCCGCCGTCGCGCCGTTGTAGCCACGCTAGTACTCGCCGCTCCCGCTAGAGGCGCAGCTGTGCTCTCTTAGGTAGGAAGCCTACATGCAAGCGCTTGCATGTAGGCTCCCTACTCTTAAGGGCGAAGCACCTTAGGGACGAGCCTTGTCCCTCGTCCGTTATATATATATATATATATATATATATATATATATATATATATATATATATATATAATGAACGTCAAACTCCGGCTTCTGGTTCCGCTTCCGGAGGCCGGCCGGAAGCGCTCTCCGGTTCCGGAAGCCGGCTTCCGGCTTCCGGAGAACGGTTCCGGCGTTTTGCCCGAATTACAGTGGATAGAATGGTACCCGAATGATCCCGCGGTGCTTCGCCCACTCATCATCATTCACATCGTGGATATGCGGTTTTTTTCTCTCTCGTTCCCGACGCACTCTCTCTCTCGTCCGTAGCTAGGGGCGCTGCGGTGCACAAGAGCGTTCGTTCCCGACGCGCGCTCTCTTTCTCGCTCGTCCGTAGCTAGGGGCGCTGCGGTGCACAAGAGCGTTCGTTCCCGACGCGCGCTCTCTTTCTCGCTCGTCCGTAGCTCTAGTTTACCCGAATGATCCCCCGGTGCTTCGCCGACTCATCATCATTCACGTCGTGAATATGCGGTGATTTTTTTTCAATCATTGGTTGCATGTTTGTGTTTGTAGTGGAACGCAAGCACCAATAGCGGGTGGATGCTGCTAACCACGACGCCGAGCTAACTCGAGATATCGAACGCATGCGACAACGGCGAGCCGAGGAGGCGGCGTTGCGAGCAGAGAAGGGTCAACGTGGCAATGGCGGGAATGCGTACGCGCCAGCGAACGCAAGTTTCGGCGGAAGTTTCTCGAGCGGCACTTTCGTCGCCTCCCCCCAGGAAGGGGGGGGGGGGGGAGGCGACGTACCTTTACGTTGAACTTCACGGTCCCGAACCTCAGGTTCTGCTGCTCGACGTTCACGAACCAACGCGGCCTCCCGTTCTCGAAGCTCAGGATCCGCTGCTCGACGTTGACGTTTCGAAGTGGCTTCGCGTTCTCGAAGTGTGGAATCCGCTGCTCGACGCTGACGTTTCGAAGCGGCTTCGTGTTGGCGAACTGAATCTGGATCCGCTGCGCGTCGCCGACGTTTACGTTCTGCGTCGCGAGCTCTTCTCTGCGCAGCCTTGTCTTCAGAGGTGCTCGCGGTTATGTTAATGAACTGGCTGCTGCAGTTTGAAGATGTGCCAGACAGTTCGTTGACAGATTCGTTGGCGTCCATTCAGCGCATCGGACGGCGCAGCGTGACTAAACCGAAGCAGCAACTGAGGCAGCGGCGCATGCACCGGCTTTATATAAGCAGCTGGCGCGGAGAGGAGGAGGAGAGAGAGAGGCGCGCATGCGCGCGCTATCGCGAAGGTGGCGGATGAAGACACGAGGGAGAAGCGCGTTATCGAACAGATGGAGAGGGGAGAGAGAGAGGCGCGTGGAGAGAATGAGGAGTGCGAGGGGGGCGGACGCATGCTAAGGGCGCGCGATAGCAACACAGCAATGTGACACGAACTATCGCAATATGAAGGTGGATTACGGATGAAGACACGGAGCGCTTCCCGTGGGAGCGCGTGCGAAGCGCGTTATCGAACAGATGGCGACTATTACTAACTGGAGCGTGGTGTGAGGGAATATTCTGGAGAGAGGCGTGGCAGCAAGCGCATATCGCACAGCTGGCGTGGAGAGAATGAGCCGTGTGGGAGAGGTGCGGACGGACGCCGACGCGGGTGTTGCAAGTGCGCCCCCCCCCCCCCCGACGCGCTGCCGTCCCGCTTCCGCCGCGTGGGAGATGGGTGGGAGTTCCCCTTGCGCCCGGTTGCAAGATAGGCCTTTGGGCCGCCGCTGCCTCCCTCCCTCCCTCCCATATAACGGTCGCGTTTGCTTTCCGCCGTGCGTTCGCTCTCCGTGAGCGTGCTCCGCATCTAAAAACGTTGCGAGGCGAGAAGGTGGTAAAGACTTCCGACGCTGCTCGACGAGGTTTCCTGTTCTGATCTCGCTGAAAACCTCCGAGCCGCCCCCAGAGGCCCTGGCATCAGTCACCAACGCCGCGCGCGTTCGGTGCCAACGCGCGCAAAACGGCGACGGCGTCGACAACAGTTCTGCGCGTTGCTGGTGCTGCTGCATGTCCAAGTTTATACAGCTGATAAGACTACTATCCTTACTACGTATAGCTCTCTACTAAGTTGCTATCGCAATTGATGCTTCGCCTTTCGGGTGAAACTGCGACATTTTTTCGGTTCGCCTAGCCACATGCATGCAGCTTTCGCTGTCAAAAAGTGGCGCAGATAAGATGACTGCGCAGTGTTCCAAAGGTGGGTCACCACGCCACTGCAGCACATGCAATCGCGGAACACAATGTGACAGTGCAAGTGGCGTTTTCGCCATTTCGCGGAAGCTTGAACCCACATCGACAAAAATATGGCAGTTTTGCCTGCTGTTGGTGATAGTTGCCGACTTCGAACACCTTTGCTCTGCCCAACGGTTGCTTGCGCTCAAAAGACAACGCGTCCCCAAATCGGAGTGCGGATACCGCCGCACGCGAAGCACTGGAGCTAACAAATAAAAAATAGTAACTAATAAGAAAACAAACGTAATAACAAAATCCAGGCACGGGGCAAAATTTTGCTCGTCGCCAGCACACCAGGCTGCCAACGCGCTGTTTCACATTGCCAGTTTGGCCAGCCAGAGGGTGCTCGCGAACTGCACCGCACCGCGCAGTTCTTCTCTCCAGCTTAAATGCAATACTTTCGTGCCCGGCTGCGCCTACCCCCTGCCGCCCCTGAACCACCCGCGTGCGGTGCGGCTAGCGGTGATTGGCGGCTCGGGTGTCCATCGGCCTTGACCTCTCGCTCATCCAACACCCTCCTATGTCCGTCGTTTTTTCTTCGTGTTTTTTCTTCTTTTTCTTTCTTTCTTTTTTTTTTTGCCGCCGTCCCACTCTCCCGTTTGATTCCTTCGTCTTAGAAACCACGCCTAGAGACGTCAAGCAGCAGCGCTCATTTTCTTTTCACTATCTCCCTTTACAGCCAGCCGCCACCAACGACCGCACGAGATGTCACTCTACTAACCCGTAAAAACTAACCTGCCGATGATGACTAGGTGGTTGTATCTGATGACATTCCAAGAGCCCGTATAGGTTGTACTTAAAATTTTATAAAATGTGTGAATCCATACGCAGTCATTTTAGTCTGTTAAACCAACACGGATAACAATTGCTTTACGGCTTACATCACGATGATTTATTAGTTGATTGAGCTGCGATGATTGAAGATGAATAAATAAATTAATAAACAATATTAACGCGCAAAAACAACGGACGAGTGAATATGTACAGCCAAGACAATTGCTTGTGCTGCATGAACAAGTTTTATTTTGTGCCATTATTTAGTCGTTTTGTGCCATTTTTTGTGACATCTTTTGTGCCATCTCTGTCGTTTTGAACAATAAGAGTGTGTCTGTCAAAAACCATGTCCATTTCTGCTAATTTTCGTCGACATAACTTAGGAGTCGTTAAACAACTGCCTATTGATTGTGCCAGCACATTGAAATACTGTCGCAAACGCACAGCTGCTGCACGCAGTTCGCATCACCCGACCTGAACGCCGTAGCGGCTTTTAACAGCTACCGCTCTTTCTCATGGGACGTCTTGAATTTCTCGACTGTACCATAATTTCTGCGAACATTTTAAAACCTAATTATCTTTACTTACTCGTCCCGACCGGTGTCACATAAATGAGAAACATTGTAATGACGGGTAAACATCAATAATTTGAATCAGAGATTCCAAGTTTGTGCAGTTCACAACCAGCATGTTCTCACAGAAAGGTACCCATTCCTATAGTACAGAACTGACGCACTTACATGACTGTGACCTGTATTTGAATAAAGCTGATGTTTAAACAAGCCAGCAGTCCTTATTAAGTAACACTGAAGTGTAGGTCGGCAATATTTGTAGCCACGGTATAATGCAACAACCAAATGCACCGCATAGTACCTAGATGCCTGTCACATAGGCGTTTTCATAAAGAGTTTGCACTTACTCGTTCGCTGATTTTATCGAAATTTCTGATCTGCAGTACCAAGCTCCACCAGTGAGAGGCCACCTCGTTGTGCAGGTCTTGGAAGAATGCCTTCGTGTTGGGACCCGTGACGAAGGGCTGAAGCGCGTACAGGCACATGATGATGAAAAACAGGGGAATGCAAGTCCTGCAGAGACGATTACTCTCCTTAGAGCGAAAACACGAGAATACCGTCATCTCTTCTCCACTTTAACCTCTTCGGCTAGGGTGTACATTTAGGTGTACAGAGCTCGCTTTTCCCAATACACTTCAGTAGTGGGAAAAAGAAAACGAGGGCATTAGGGCTACGCGTTACTCGTATGCACGTCCATGCTGTTGGTATTGCTAAATATAATCACTTTATTGTAGGCACAGCCATGTCCGTGTGCCATTTTTCATCAGTAGTGGGGAGGGTTTAGATTTCCCTTCAATATTTCTTTTTCGTTTTTTGTTATGATCAAGCCCAACATAGCTGGCAGTAAACTCAATAAGATTTAATTACTTTTTACCTAGGAGGAGTAAATTGATATTACCCAAAAGATAACTTTGCCAAGGTGACTTTTTTTCTTTGTATAGTTTACAATACCTTAGAATAACATTGACACATTTATTAGGAGTCCATTATAGTTCGTAACAGAAGAGATTAAACACGGGCTGCTCTTCCCAACTCTGCCCTCATTGTTTTTGCTTAACATGGCTCGATGTGAAATGACTAACCATGGTACATCTATCATAGTGATGGAAGTTTGGGAGTTTGTAACGTGAAGTCGTGGTTATTATACGTGAGTTTAGGCCATGGCACCACAACGCAGAGGTAAATAAAGCTTCAATATTTATTTATTTATTTACTTAACACAAACACTCTTGCTTCTCCCACCACTCGCGCGTTATTGTTCGTCGTATTCATACACAGCTGGCTCGTCGGCGTCCCTCGGCGTAACCGCGCGAACGCGCTCGTGCCACTGCTCGCGTGTTCGTCGTCGCATACTTCTACAGCTGGCTCGTCGCCTTTCCTCTGCGTAACAGCGCGAACGCGCCCTTGCCACTGCTCGCGCGTCATTGTTCGTCGTATTCATACACAGCTGGCTCGTCGGCGTCCCTCGGCGTAACCGCGCGAACGAGCTCGTGCCACTGCTCGCGTGTTCGTCGTCGCATACTTCTACAGCTGGCTCGTCGCCTTTCCTCTGCGTAACAGCGCGAACGCGCCCCTGCCACTGCTCGCGCGTCATTGTTCGTCGTATTCATACACAGCTGGCTCGTTGGCGTCCCTCGGCGTAACCGCGCGAACGCGCTCGTGCCACTGCTCGCGTGTTCGTCGTCGCATACTTCTACAGCTGGCTCGTCGCCTTTCCTCTGCGTAACAGCGCGAACGCGCCCCTGCCACTGCTCGCGCTTTATTGTTCGTCGTATTCATACACAGCTGGCTCGTCGGCGTCCCTCGGCGTAACCGCGCGAACGCGCTCGTGCCACTGCTCGCGTGTTCGTCGTCGCATACTTCTACAGCTGGCTCGTCGCCTTTCCTCTGCGTAACAGCGCGAACGCGCCCCTGCCACTGCTCGCGCGTCATTGTTCGTCGCATTCATACACAGCTGGCTCGTCGGCGTCCCTCGGCGTAACCGCGCGAACGCGCTCGTGCCACTGTTCGCGTGTTCGTCGTCGCATACTTCTACAGCTGGCTCGTCGCCTTTCCTCTGCGTAACAGCGCGAACGCGCCCCTGCCACTGCTCGCGCGTCATTGTTCGTCGTATTCATACACAGCTGGCTCGTCGGCGTCCCTCGGCGTAACCGCGCGAACGCGCTCGTGCCACTGCTCGCGTGTTCGTCGTCGCATACTTCTACAGCTGGCTCGTCGCCTTTCCTCTGCGTAACAGCGCGAACGCGCCCCTGCCACTGCTCGCGCGTCATTGTTCGTCGTATTCATACACAGCTGGCTCGTCGGCGTCCCTCGGCGTAACCGCGCGAACGCGCTCGTGCCACTGCTCGCGTGTTCGTCGTCGCATACTTCTACAGCTGGCTCGTCGCCTTTCCTCTGCGTAACAGCGCGAACGCGCCCCTGCCACTACTCGCGCGTTATTGTTCGTCGTATTCATACACAGCTGGCTCGTCGGCGTCCCTCGGCGTAACCGCGCGAACGCGCTCGTGCCACTGCTCGCGTGTTCGTCGTCGCATACTTCTACAGCTGGCTCGTCGCCTTTCCTCTGCGTAACAGCGCGAACGCGCCCCTGCCACTGCTCGCGCGTTATTGTTCGTCGTATTCATACACAGCTGGCTCGTCGGCGTCCCTTGGCGTAACCGCGCGAACGCGCTCGTGCCACTGCTCGCGTGTTCGTCGTCGCATACTTCTACAGCTGGCTCGTCGCCTTTCCTCTGCGTAACAGCGCGAACGCGCCCCTGCCACTGCTCGCGCGTTATTGTTCGTCGTATTCATACACAGCTGGCTCGTCGGCGTCCCTTGGCGTAACCGCGCGAACGCGCTCGTGCCACTGCTCGCGTGTTCGTCGTCGCATACTTCTACAGCTGGCTCGTCGCCTTTCCTCTGCGTAACAGCGCGAACGCGCCCCTGCCACTGCTCGCGCGTTATTGCTCAGTCGTATTCATACACAGCTGGCTCGTCGGCGTCCCTCGGCGTAACCGCGCGAACGCGCTCGTGCCACTGCTCGCGTGTTCGTCGTCGCATACTTCTACAGCTGGCTCGTCGCCTTTCCTCTGCGTAACAGCGCGAACGCGCCCCTGCCACTGCTCGCGCGTCATTGTTCGTCGTATTCATACACAGCTGGCTCGTCGGCGTCCCTCGGCGTAACCGCGCGAACGCGCTCGTGCCACTGCTCGCGTGTTCGTCGTCGCATACTTCTACAGCTGGCTCGTCGCCTTTCCTCTGCGTAACAGCGCGAACGCGCCCCTGCCACTGCTCGCGCGTTATTGCTCATCGTATTCATACACAGCTGGCTCGTCGGCGTCCCTCGGCGTAACCGCGCGAACGCGCTCGTGCCACTGCTCGCGTGTTCGTCGTCGCATACTTCTACAGCTGGCTCGTCGCCTTTCCTCTGCGTAACAGCGCGAACGCGCCCCTGCCACTGCTCGCGCGTCATTGTTCGTCGTATTCATACACAGCTGGCTCGTCGGCGTCCCTCGGCGTAACCGCGCGAACGCGCTCGTGCCACTGCTCGCGTGTTCGTCGTCGCATACTTCTACAGCTGGCTCGTCGCCTTTCCTCTGCGTAACAGCGCGAACGCGCCCCTGCCACTGCTCGCGCGTCATTGTTCGTCGTATTCATACACAGCTGGCTCGTCGGCGTCCCTCGGCGTAACCGCGCGAACGCGCTCGTGCCACTGCTCGCGTGTTCGTCGTCGCATACTTCTACAGCTGGCTCGTCGCCTTTCCTCTGCGTAACAGCGCGAACGCGCCCCTGCCACTGCTCGCGCGTTATTGTTCGTCGTATTCATACACAGCTGGCTCGTCGGCGTCCCTCGGCGTAACCGCGCGAACGCGCTCGTGCCACTGCTCGCGTGTTCGTCGTCGCATACTTCTACAGCTGGCTCGTCGCCTTTCCTCTGCGTAACAGCGCGAACGCGCCCCTGCCACTGCTCGCGCGTCATTGTTCGTCGTATTCATACACAGCTGGCTCGTCGGCGTCCCTCGGCGTAACCGCGCGAAACGCGCTCGTGCCACTGCTCGCGTGTTCGTCGTCGCATACTTCTACAGCTGGCTCGTCGCCTTTCCTCTGCGTAACAGCGCGAACGCGCCCCTGCCACTGCTCGCGCGTTCATTGTTCGTCGTATTCATACACAGCTGGCTCGTACAGCGCGAACGCGTCCCTCGGCGTAAGCTGGCTCGTCCGCGCGTAACCGCGCGAACGCGCTCGTGCCACTGCTCGCATACTTCTACGTGTTCGCCTTTCCTCTCGTCGCATACTTCTACAGCTGGCTCGCGTCGCTTTCCTCTCGTAACAGCGCGAACGCGTATCATACACCTGCCACTTCGTTATTGCTCCCTCGGCGTAACCGCGCAAAAGCTGGCTCGTCGGCGTCCCTCGGCACTGCTCGCGTGTTTCGCGCGAAGCTGGCTCGCGCCTTTCCGTGTTCCGTAACAGCCACTAACAGCGCGAACGCGCTCGCGCGTCATTGTTCGTCGTATTCATACACAGCTGGCTCGTAACCGCGCAAACGGCGTCCCTCGGCGCATACTTCTAAGCTGGCTCGTCGCCTTTCCTCTGCCGCGCGACGCGCCCCTGCACGCGCTCGTGTATTCATACCAGCTGGCTCGTCGGCGTCCCTGCTCGCGTGTTCGTCGTCGCATACTTCTACAGCTGGCTCGTCGCCTTTCCTCTGCGTAACAGCGCGAACGCGCCCCTGCCACTGCTCGCGCGTTATTGCTCATCGTATTCATACACAGCTGGCTCGTCGGCGTCCCTCGGCGTAACCGCGCGAACGCGCTCGTGCCACTGCTCGCGTGTTCGTCGTCGCATACTTCTACAGCTGGCTCGTCGCCTTTCCTCTGCGTAACAGCGCGAACGCGCCCCTGCCACTGCTCGCGCGTCATTGTTCGTCGTATTCATACACAGCTGGCTCGTCGGCGTCCCTCGGCGTAACCGCGCAAACGCGCTCGTGCCACTGCTCGCGTGTTCGTCGTCGCATACTTCTACAGCTGGCTCGTCGCCTTTCCTCTGCGTAACAGCGCGAACGCGCCCCTGCCACTGCTCGCGCGTTATTGTTCGTCGTATTCATACACAGCTGGCTCGTCGGCGTCCCTCGGCGTAACCGCGCGAACGCGCTCGTGCCACTGCTCGCGTGTTCGTCGTCGCATACTTCTACAGCTGGCTCGTCGCCTTTCCTCTGCGTAACAGCGCGAACGCGCCCCTGCCACTGCTCGCGCGTTATTGCTCATCGCATTCATACACAGCTGGCTCGTCGGCGTCCCTCGGCGTAACCGCGCGAACGCGCTCGTGCCACTGCTCGCGTGTTCGTCGTCGCATACTTCTACAGCTGGCTCCGATGTTTCTCACCATGCCAACGTTCTACTACTGCCCTTCGTGCTCGTATCACTGTTCACGCGGTCGTCGTCGTGTTTTTACACAGCTGGCTCCGATACCGCTCATCATGCTAGCGTTCCCGTAATGCCCCTACCTCTGCGAAAGCGCTGACGGCACCGGCTCGCTCTCACTCGCGGTGATTTCCGTCTGAAATTCTTTGCTTCAATATATCGTGATATGAAAACACGAAGACCGCTGCGCTCAGATTTTGCATTAGGGAGTACCGTAATCGTCGAATATATATTTTTTTCTTTAGCTTTACTAAGCACATCCGGTTTGTGGAAGATTTACACAAGCTTTTCTGCCATGCACGAGGCGGTACTTAGACGCAGTTTGTATGTCATTTTATATGTATGTAGTTTGTATGACGTCTCCGCGCATTTGATTGTAACTTCCCAGTTATTGTGCCTATTCGGACAATGCATGATAAATTTGCATATCGTAGTTACACATCAGAATGCATTCACAGACCGAGTTGGTGCGTATTCATGATCAACTTCAGCGTGAACAGGATAGCACAACAAGCAGAAAGGAGAAGGCGCTGCTTTCAACTGACATCTTTATTACGTTCCACCTCTACTTATACGAAAACAGGCCTAAGGAACATGCTTCTATTTTAACACTGAATTTTGTGTTTCGGAATCCTTTGTATCGTTCGCTCTCTTAATATGTCTCGCATGAAGGCTTTTCTCTGTATGCTCTTAAAGTCTGTCAATTCTTTTTTTTTTTTTAAAGCAGGGGCATTGCGAAATAAGGATGTCAGATGAGAGTAATGCCTCGTCCTGTATCGCCGTAGCATCGTCCTGTTTATGCTAAAATTTATTCTGAATGGCTACACGTATTTGCCTCGTCAAGACACCAAACAATCACAAGCGCTTCCTACCTAATCAGTCGTCTCGTAACGCCGATTATGAAGACAATGGGTCCATTTCTCTTCTGCCTTGTAACAGTAAGGCATAGAAAGAATCCGCTGCAAAAGAAAAATTATTGTCTTAGAGCATCTGGAAGCACCAATAGTATCAATCCGTATCATTAACAAATAAGCCATTTCAATATTCTTGATCAAACAACCAATTCACGAAACTGTTCCGTCTAAGTGCGCAGTTACCCAGAAAGAGGGATCTAGATACCCCAGTCAACCCTATAATTAAGAACAAAAGCATCATTTTAAGCGATCTAAGTTCTTGACCTATTTCACGCGAGAAAGAAACATGCGGTTTATTTGAAATAGTCATGTCGTTTCTTCAGGTATAGTAACACTGAACATAACCCCCTTCCCCTCTTCGCCCACCCCCCCTCCACCCATAAGATGCTTGCGCCTCTAGGTGGGTGTTATATTAAGTTACTGGAACATTTAGGTAGTCTTGATTGTAGCTAAAGTGAAGTTGATTGATTGATTTACTGATTTCCATTTACACACACACACACACACACACTTACAGAGGAGTGGTAAATGGAGGTGGATGAGGGAAAAAAGCCGCACAGACGCGGTTTGAGGTAACCTCACCCCCTTAGGTACAATATGGTTACATGGGGTAACACATCGAGCACCATATAGATTGTATTAATATAGAGGCCATAGAAACATTACAGTTATACAATATATGAAAAAAATGAAATATTTCCACACGAAATAACAATGCAAGCACCGTGCGGCATTGATAAGATTAAATGATATGTACTTGGTAACAGACCAAAAAAAGAACATAAGAGACATTATTAAACATTCGCAAGACGCGCTCTAAAGAGGTGAAAGCAATATAGTTTTAAATTCTGATAGCGATAAATCCTGTAAATTGTAGCCTGCTCTATCATATTGACGCAAGACAAGAACCGTCTTTAAATAACGCGCGCAGGTTCGTGCGCCCTATGTCAGCCTTCCGCAATCTCGTCTCAGGCGGAGGCGGCGTGAACTGAGGTTCGGGTACATGGGTAGGTGCCGTGACGAAAGTACGTCCAGGCGTTCCTCTGAGTACCTCGGCGTACGATACTGTCGGCCGTACCATTGGTGACGCTTGTGGCTGTGCTTGTGGGTGCTGTTCGCGGACTGCTTGTCTCACTTCTTCACGAACCACTTCTGCCAATGAAGAGACCGCTGTAGGGCCATTGTTCAGCTGTTGCCTCTGGAGCTCTTCTCGAACCACAGACCTTACGAGTTCTCGTAAGACATCGACGCCGTTCCCGAACACCGTTGATATGGCGTCCACAGATGCGACATTCATATCGCGGTTGTAGAGCCTCGCTCGCTGTTGGAGTGTCCTCTCCATAGTTGTCGCCTCGGCGCGGAATTCGGCAACGGTGCGTGGAGGGCTTCGAACCAAACCGGCAAAAAGCTCCTGCTTCACACCGCGCATCAGATGCCGAAGCTTCTTGTCCTCGCTCATGCTCGGATCGGCCCGGCGAAATAAGCGGGACATATCTTCAACATATATTGCCACGCTTTCGTTGTTTCGTTGGCTTCTTGCTTGCAAAGCGGCTTCAGCTCTTTCTCTGCGGTCTGTGCTCGAATACGTAGCCAGCAGCTCCCGTCGGAAGTCATCCCACGACCGGAGGGCAGCTTCATGGTTTTCAAACCACGTTCGTGCAGAGTCTTGCAACGCGAAATAAACGTTGCGGCGCTTCCGGTCTTCGTTCCATCCATTGTAGTCCGCCACACGCTCAAAGCCTTCTAACCAGTCCTCGGCGTCTTCAAAAGTGTCGCCGTGGAAAGGCTCAGGCGTCATCGGCTGATCAACGACGACGTGGGTTGAGGCGGTCTGGGATGTCATTTCGGTATTGGCTGCTGCTGCTATTCTAGTTGGCTCCGGCAAAAGAGAAAACTCGGGTCGCTCACCACGTAGGCGACGGCTCGTGCGCTGGTGGACAGGCGTGAGCTCGTTGGGTCCGAGTTGGCGTGGTTCCTGGCTGCTTTCTTCAACTCGAATTGGGCTGGAAATCATACCCAGCACCTCCACCAGAATTGTAACGAATGATACAAGGACTTCTGAGATAACTATTTATTGGGGGCGAACTTGTGCCCGGCAAGTAAATAAATGAAATGGCTGCAGCGTTCCAAGCAGGAGATCAAGAAGCCTTCTTTTTCACGAGCGGCGCTTCACTTCCTCTTCTTTTTTTGACAACGGTCACATATATCCCAGTGCGTGCGGCCAATGCACGTGCCATTACGTCTTCGTCTTTTTTGTTCTTACTAATACGCCGTTCTCCTCTTGCAGGGCGCACGAACCTGCGCGCGTTATTTAAAGATGGTTTTTGCCTTGCGTCAATATGTATTCAGTAATCTTGGAAGGTTATTACACAGCATTTGACAACCGTAATTAGTTCTAGAGCGCGGAACCTTCCATGCTTCAGGTGTACGAGTTGAATAACGGTATGAATTGACGGATAGTTTTGCAAGTTCTACAAGTAATGTATTATTACGTTTGGTACCAAAGTTACATTCGCGTAATAGTTTACAGTTATAGATATTATGGGCTGTAGCAATGTTGTATTTTTCAAGCAGGTTTTCAGTATGGGTGGCATATGGTACATTAGTGATGACACGTATTACTTTCTTCTGCATACGAAATAATTTACTTAATTTCCGCTGTGTTATTCGCGTATTCTTTATGTGTCGGTGAGACATATCTGTACTTACCTCAGAAAAAAGAACGTGTCGACGCTGCTGAATCCAGCGGTTACGATCATAAATGACCACGTGTCTGATAGGAGGAACAAGTTCAGCAACCCAGCTGAAAAGAGTAGAAACAGTTTCCACGACGTCATTCTGCAAATACCAGTGAATAGCTTCATATGCAGAAAAAACAATATGGACCATAAAATAAATGGCCACTGCATCCTCAAGACGACGAACTGTCACGGCTATACTTGGCTAATATGGCCTGCGAAAGCAAATAAATTTAATTCACGCAGTTCATGAAAAATAACATTGCACGTGCTATAGCTGATTCCGTAAACACGTCACAATGTATTCACGCGCACTCCACAACTTCAGTGTTGGGAGCGAAATGGCGGCGGAAAACGAAGCAGATGCAGGGATCGGAATAGGGCCCTAATGTTGCTTTTTAAAGCGCAGCTGTTAGGTGCCCGTTCCTGCGTTATACGCCGGCGTGCCTCAGCGGCGTACCTCGTAACCGAGCGAACGAACACAGCGAAATATGAAAGCGAACGCGGAGCGCAGCGGAAGATGAAAGAAGAGAGTGCGCAGAGCAAAGTGAACGCATGGGGCGAGAGGAGAACCGGAAGGGAAACAGCCTGCGCATGCGATGAGTTGCCGGCGGCCACGGCATCCTCAACTCCGTGGGCGATCTCATCTCATCAGGGTGACGTGAGGTGGGGAGTGCTACGGCCATCCGCGGTACTAGCGTGTGTGACGGAGATCACTGCTCTTGCAAGGGGCGATGGTGAGCGGGTACGAGTAAGGCTCGATGTGACGCTGCCTTGGGTTTTGTCGCCGCCGACACTGGTGGGACGATTTCCCCACGACTAAGGGTGGTCGTGGGGACTGGTCTTTGGTGGAACGAAATCGTGAGAAGAAAAGCGCAATGCCGTGCAAGACAGGCTGTGCGGTGATGATGGCTGCGATATGGCGCCAGAGTAACGCGCGTCGTCTGTACGGAAACAAAGCGCTGCATGATTGGAGGTCTGTCTGTCTGCGGTGGCTGCTATGAATCGCTCCCAAGTGTCACCCTTTCGCGATCTCCCTATTAGCAAGGCACTCGTGCCACATTTTGCTCGGCGCTATAATGTAAAATGATTCCAATCTGTTTTGATGCCAAACCCATGACGTCAAATTTACGTAACCACCGATGCAAGCGTCGGGCGGTGACCCACAGCGCGTTGTCTGAACAACCCAATCAAACACTCTCCTCGTTTATAGGAGGACACTTTTGTTCGCTTTCAATACCAATAACATTATCTAGACTCAGCGGTTTTTTTTATCTAATTGGCTGACAAGAGGCGAGGAGCACGCTCTAGGGAAGAGGGTTTCGATGGGGCCGAGCCAGCACAGTGAAAATAGATAACCGCATGAAGAGGGTGGTGCCGGCTTCTCCGATTGGTCCGCTTCGGCTTACTTAGCTTGCGGTGGCTGGTCGAAAATCGCATCTGCGTGCAACGGAAGGATTAGAATGCCTCAAAAACGGATCCTCAGCAAGGAAGAGTTGGCAGAGCGATGTCGTATGCATGCCGAAAGGGCTCGATAACGATTTACTGCCACGCAAAAAGGATCATCATGCGCAAATAAATACATGCTCACCGGCAGGTGCGAGTAGCGAGGGCCTGAGCGATCGGCGGGAAGCCATCTATTCCTTTCGGAACGGGGCGGTCTGTGGCTATTCAGAAATATATTCAGTTTTGTTCGGCATATTAATGCATTTTTTTCGCGTACACCTCACTTTGACGTGATGAGTTTTCGCGATTTTGTGAGGTCGCGTGACAGACAGGCGAAGTGGGCGTAGCCAGAAAACATTGCACCAGTAGCAGAGGGCTAATGGTGAAAAGGCGTCGATTCAGGAACGATTATTTTTCTTTTGTGCGGTTTAATCATGCCTAATCAGTGTGTGCACGTTATATCAGATGGAGAGCTATCGTGGTTTTCGTTACGTCGCGTGACAGACAGGCGAAGTTGGGAGTGGCCCGAAAATGTTTTGACCAATCGTGGAGGCTGATTGCAGAAAATGGAATCAAAACAGTTTTGAATCATTTTACGTTATAGCGCTCCAGGCCGTGCACCGTCGAGATCAATGTAGCATCCGCAACCGCATTCGCACCCTTTCCGTTTGTATTTCGCCGACGTGGTGCTCTCTGTGCATGTTCGCGATGTCCATACGCATGCGCGTAACCCGTGTTCACGAAGTGAAACATCATGGTCATTTTTCGTGCCTATGGTAAAATGGCGGTGGTTCGGCATCACTTTTCGAACTGCATGGCTTTGTCAACCTTGCCGCTTAGCCTCGGTTTCCTGATCAAGCTGCGCCGCGTCTAGGCCCCTCCGGCAGGGAGCTGAAGCGTGCGCCGCACACACATCTGGACCACAGAGTGGTCCGGATGCCTTGCTTCAGTGTGATAAGCGTTTCACTGGAGCTTCCTCGGCTGTCGTTCTGATAATTGACGGGACATGTTTGCGCGTTGTGAGGGACGCGGTGCTTCGCTGCACAAGGCCCGCACCAGCATGTATTACCATGGCTACTATACGTGTGGGAAAACAACGACACAAGCCGGTAGAGCCTGCATACGCTGTGTAGCAATCCGTTCCAGCAAGCAAAGCTGTCTAACCTAAGGTCTTAGAATACAGCTTATTTTGTGCACTTGTTGGGATGATTGGAACGCGAGCACGCCTAGAAATGTTTTGCCACCTGGCGTTCAAGTTCTGATGCAATAGAAAGCCCTTTTAATATGTGCAACGTTCTTCATAAAATGTAATAAAATTGAAGAAATGAGCATTTTTCTTTGCAATTATAGACGACTGAGAAATTGCGTGGAGTGTTCCAATAATTGAAAACCCAATAAAACATGCCAAGTGTTGTAACACACTGGATTGAACGCAACAATTTCTTAGGGAATTCTTTCCGCCTACTAAGACATGCGCTCTAGGCCTAATGGTTATGACATCGGGCTGCAATGCTAAGGGTTGTCTGTTAACATTACGGCAACCATGGGATGATATCCAGTAGCTCATCATCATCCTCATCACCCTATATTTATGTCCACTGCAGGATGAAGGCCTCTCCCTGTGATCTCCAATTACCCCTGTCTTGCACTAGCTGATTCCAACTTGCGCCTGCAAATATCCTTACTTCATCACCCCACCTAGTTTTCTGCCGTCCTCGACTGCGCTTCCCTTCTCTCGGTATCCATTCTGTAACTCTAATGGTCCACCGGTTATCCACCCTACGCATTACATGGCCTGCCCAGCTCCATTTTTTTTTTCGCTTAATGTTATTTAGAATATCGGCTATCCCCGTTTGTTCTCTGATCCACACCGCTATCTTCCTGTCTCTTAACGTTAGACCTAACACTTTTCGTTCGTCGCTCTTTGTGCGGTCCTTAACTTGACTCACCAGAACAGGAATTGGCCTCCCTGGCACAGTATTCGGCGACTACCTCCCTCATGACTCCTACAATTAACCGGTAGCACATACCGGCCCACACTTTTAGGTTGCACAACCTCCGGAATCACCGACAAAAGACGCTAGAAATATATCCGATGCAGAAAAGTTGGGGTAACTCGCTAAAGAAGACCTCGGGCGGAATTCAATAAGCTGTGCGTTGTTACGCACTTAGCGAAAAAGTTCTCACGCTAAGATAAGCGTGTCACCGAAGTGGCAGCGCAGTTAACTTACGACATCGTATGAGAGCGAGGAGGAAGCATAGCTCGAAATTAACGACGAGGAATGAAAGAAGCGCGGTTGCCCGATATCGCGATTGCACATCACGCGTCTGTAGTTGAGGCTATTCTTTCCCGACAAATCACTGCACACTCCTATTCGACAGCTTCTTTTTCCGGGCCTCTGCTACAACGTCGACAAGCTCAACCGCGCTCTCCCGTTCACCGCACCGCCGTCAAAAAAAAAAATCGCGGTGAAAGTGTTACGCATTCTGCTCCCATTTCTGCGAGACAGGACTGCTGGACACATGGCGACATATTTGGCGCAGAAAGAGACGCAGTCGGAGCAATTGGCGGCCAGCTCTGCCAGGCTCACTTCGCCTGTATACATCACCACCTCCACCACCCTATTACAAAGCTACTAAATGTATTTATTTCGAAATTAATAAAGGAAATAAAAACAAAAGTTCCATAATATGTGGTTCGTATGGCCTCAAGGCAAAGGGCCCACCACCCGTACGTTCATTGGTATGGTATGTGATCGCGCTGCACACTCTTGCAGGTGCAGTTCTACTACCGCGCATAGGCTCATTATTCAGCTACCTGGCCCGCCCGTACCGTCTAAGGGACTGGTCGACGACGTTGTCAAGCGCCAACCGACGACGAAACGCGCGCTCCCTTCGCATAGAGTCACTGTCGAGGCCACGGATAGCTATTAAAGTAGCCTTAAAAAAGAAATGCAGAAAGAAGCCGTGACTATCAATACTCCCAAGACAGAAAACTGCCCTTATGCCATCCACACCTGCAAGCTTCCCTGCCTATCAATACTTTGTCATCGTTTCAGCGCTCATCGCTTCTTCTTAGCTTCTCCTGAGCTGATAAAACACGATAATGCCTCGCTCCAGGTCGAGAGTTGTTCTTGCCGGTTCAGCTGACCACATTAAGACCGAGGCGAAATGCACAAAAGGGCGTACAAATCAATTTTGGAGATCGCTAATACATCATAGGTTCGCGATGTCAGAACCTGGAGCCCTTAATTACACTGTCTGCCATAGCTCAAGTGGCCCCTCATAGAAGTCGAGGCTGATCAGTCAACATCATCACGATGTCGAGTTACACTGTCTGCCATAGCCCAAGTTGCCCCTCATAAATGTCAAGGCTAATCAGTTGAGATCATCAGGATGCTCAGTTACACTGTCTGTCATAGCCCAAGTGGCCTCTCATAGAAGTGAAGGCTGTATAATCAGTCAACATCACCACGATGCCCGGTTGCACTGTCTGCCATAGCCCAAGTGGCCCCTCATAGAAGTCAAGGCTCAACAGTCAACTTCATCACGATGCTGAGTGCAATCGCTGCCATAAATTTTCAAGTGCACTCCAGAATACTACACAGCACCGTACTCGAAGCACATAGCGGTTCCACATTCTAGCTGGTTTCAGATCAAATCGGTTCCACTCGTCGATCTTGCGACACTGGCGCACTTTGTTCAGAGCAGTCACTGCACATATAGTACGATGCCAAGGTGGTATGGTGTGTGCCGCTTGGGTGGTAACCATGCGGTGCCCGACGCCCTTCTCTAAACTTGCGAACGCGGCCTCGCAGTACGAAGCGAAATGCGGCTCAAGAACAACAATTCGTGAAAATTCCGCACACATTTTGTATGTTCTTAAACGTCATCAGCCTACTTTTATGTCTACTACATGGCAAAGGCCTCTCCCAGTGGTCTCTAATTACCCGTGACCTGCGCTAGCTGATTTGGATTTATGCCTGCAAATTTCCTGATTTTATTACTCCACCTAATTAAGCGGCCTGCCCAGCTCCGATTTGTCCTTTTAGTTTCAAGACTACCCCCGTTTGCTCTCTGATCCACAGTGCTCTCTTCCTCTCTCTTAGCGTTATATAGGCAAAACATTTTTCGTTTCATCGCTTGTTTGAGTGGTCCTTAACTTATTCTCACACTTCATAGTTGACCTCAAAGTTTCAGCCCCATATGATAGTGCTGGAAGAACGCAATGATTGTACGCTTTTCTTTTCAACGACAGCGGTGAGCTCCTGGTCACGATTTGGTAATGCGGGCCGTATGCACTCCGACCCATTTTCATTCTAATGTAAATTTCCGTCTCATGATCAGGGTTCACCATGAGTATTTTACCAATATAATCTTACTCCTCTACATACTCTCTAGCCTGACTGTCGATCATGTATTCTTGTTCGCTTGGCAGGTTATTCAACATTACCTTTGTTAACCTACTCTCACACTTTCTCGGTTAAGGTACTCAATCAATTGTTGCAATGTGTCCCCAGCGTTGCTTAACAGGACAATGTCATCGCCACGCAGTAGGTTGTTGACATATTCGCCGTTGATCATCGCCCTCGACCCTCCCAAGTATAATTCCTTGAATACTTCTTCTAGGCATTCAATTAATGTAACTGGATAGATTGTGTCTCCTTGCCTGACAATTTTCTCGATAAACTTTTTTCCGCTTTTCTTGCAGCCAATTAAAACTCGTGAAGCAACAAATATCACTGAGGCAGAGTCGAAGCCGGAGAAGTTGCGGATGCGTGTGCTGTGTGATGGCAAATATGGAAGTTAAACATAAATGAAATAATTATTGCGTTGTCAGCCGTATGCCGCAAGCATCTGGGCCTTTATGTGAAGTTCGTTCAGTCCTTCAGTACGATCCCTACGATATGCACTTACACCGCTAATTAAATAGAAATGTCGTAGCTTTGTCCAATCGCACTGAATTCAGTGATCGAACTGTGCGCCGCCGGGAGAGCGCACAAGGCAGCATAATTCGAGCGACGTCAATGCTGATATTGCTGATACGACGCATTTTAGTGACCGCGCTTACCGTCGGGCACGCTCCACGTTGTTCGCTTCACGATACCGGGCCACTGTGACCGGCTTTATCGCGCCGTCATGTTGACCTGACTACTGCGCAGCAGGCGCGAAGCATCGCAAGACTGTTGCCGCCTGGACGAAAATTCTTGCGCTGGATTCACAAACGCCTATCAAGGGTTTCTTAGGTAAGAGTAAGTGAGAGGAGGAAACTATGGAAAGAACATTGCACGAAGCGACTGAAAGACGTGAGTGACGTCATTTCACCCAGGACGGATGTGTCTGGGTTCTATTTTTTTTTTTTTTTTTTTTTTGTCATCGGCTTTTACCGTTGGCTGTTGCCTGTACTGGCTTTGTGTATGCAAAACAAAAACGTCGTGGTGTCTTTATGAGCGTTATGCTGCACTCGTTTTTGCCAAAAACAAGGTGTCTCCGGTTATGCGCCTCTTTGTGGTTATAAAAATAACCACAAAGTGGTTATGTGCGTGAGTGTGTGTGTGTGTGTGTGTGTGTGTGTGTGTGTGTGTGTGTGTGTGTGTGTGTGTGTGTGTGTGTGTGTGTGTGTGTGTGTGTGTGTGTGTGTGTGTGTGTGTGTGTGTGTGTGTGTGTGTGTGTGTGTGTGTGTGTGTGTGTGTGTGGACGCATGCAACAATTATTCGCTTCGTTCAAGAGATGCATTTTATTTCACATCATCACAATGGTGGTGCGTCATTTTATGTGTCATTTCTTCTTTTTATATTTCATCGTATTGACGTCCCGCATCATATCCTAGACAGAATTGCCATCCGTCGTACACATACGTTGGTTCACACCATAGGCCACATAATGAGCAACACCATGGGCACCGACACTACGTCGCTTCAACTTTGTGCTGAATTAAAGCTATGAGCTGTATACTAGGCACAATACAGAAGACGACAGCGAATTGTGCAGCAGCAACAAGTTTTGATAACTAGAAACGTTTAGGCGTTTTTTCATTGTTTCATCTCGCATGGAGAATGTTTCATCTCGCCTTCAAAACGTTGGAAAAAATAATCATCCGCAGCCCTATGAGCAAGGTAAAGCTCAAACTAGAAAAGAAAATACGATAGAATTGGGCTCCAAACACATCAGTGACAAACTTGACGGTTGTCAGGGACGGACACTGCACTTATTTTTGCTAACACCGAATAGAGTGTCATGACGACTATGAAAATTTAGGCTACTGCGCGCATACAGAAACACAGTCTATCAGACGTAAGGCAGAAGTTCGCCACACAGCATTAATGTTACTGCCTTCCACAGCAGCCCACGCTCAGTACAGTTATGCACTGAAACAGACCAATGCACTTTGGGATGACAAATTACAGTGCGCCCAAATAGATAAGCATGCGCCATCCTCAGCTATCAGTTGGGGCCTCGTGTCAATTAGCCGCAACAGCGCGTTCCAACGCTTGCCTGCGTCAGCTCGAGCGGCGCAGAGAGACATAATGATGTTCGTAAGACTGCTGCACACCTGTCGTAAAAATCTCTTCTTAAGTCGCCACCTGCGACGGCTGTTTAGGTTTTGTGAATCGACTTACGCTTACCATTGGTGGAAGTACTCAAGTTGGCACCTGTGCTACCCTTACATAGATGCATTTTTTCGACTACAGCGCTTGTCTTTGCAGCGGCGATCAGCTTACTGATCTTACGAACAGTTTTAGCTTTGTGAGTACGCTTTTTTCGACAGATTTTTCTTACGCCAAAATTTGCTCGTTAGTTCGCTTAGTGAATTCCGCCACTTGTCTTTAGGAAGCGAAATTTCTGGCGTTTATTTGCTCCTTCCCTCACTTACTGCTTCTAACGATGCTTTTCGGCTGCTTCAGCACGCGATCATTTTCGTCAAGCTCGTTTACGCAGAGCCCTATCATCAGCGGTCTAATACAGAAAATTTGTTTACTTCAGAATTGGGCTCATTACGGCATTATCCGGCTAGATATAAATTTATTAGGCGATAGTATGCGTAACAACACGCTTTCTTGCTCTGCAGATGCACTCGGGCGCATGTGCGCTTGTGGTCTCAGGAGCGCGAGCATTTCTTCAGCGAGGTTTCAGTCGTGTTACGATCGACAACCACCCCACTAGCAGTCTGCCTGGTCTGGCTAACGCCGGTAGGAAGGTAAATAAACAAACAAAACCAGAAGAAAGAAGAAACAGAAGTCAGGCACGCATGACGTACTCACACCACGTGTCAGACATTACTGCGCCGCAGTGGCCGAGGGCAATGTGGACGATGGCGTAAAACCGCATGCCGTGCAGAAACTTCAGGGCGTAGTGGTCTGGCTTATTCTTGTCAGCAACCTTGAGCAGCACGCGTGTGTTGGACGTCGCCGAAAAGGCCGTGATGAATTCCAACAGAGCACCTGAAATGAAGTAGCACGCGCACCCTTCTGTCATGTTGGTAACGAAATGCATCTATTAGAACGATCAGAGCGCCATAAAGGCTTGCACGAGCCGTTGAGTTACGGCAATAAAACAGGATTCACAAGACCAGGCGGCTCGCGCAATCAGTCCACAGAATGGCGTAACGAGCGGCAACGAATCCCACCGCCAGCAGCGCGCGGGCGGCTTCCTTGCGTGCGGCGTTATTCGGCGGCGCTGAACTAGATGGTGCTCGTTCACATGACTGAACGCTTTCGTGTGAACCCCGCTTAGTACCAGCGGGATGGATTAACAAACAAATGAATGGATGGATGGATGGACGAATGCATGACCTTAGGACTCCTATAGATATATTCTATCGGCTCTACTTATTAACCTATTCAGCGTCAATGACGTACCAGTACGTTTCCGCGTTTTGGTCCCGCCGTATTCCTTTAGACGTTCCTTTTCTCAGATAGGAATGTGATGACCAAGGGAGCACTTGCCAATATCCATGTCATACTTCTTTTTATTTCTGCACAACCAAATATAAACCCTTGTGTTTGTTATATGGTAAATCTACGCTGGTTATCTACAAATCTACGCTGGGGATGCGTCACCTCTGAAAAAAAAAAACCGACACTTAAAGGGGTAACCTGCATGCATCTCCCTTATAACGCCTCTCCTTTCTTCAAGGCATGACCTACAGCGCCACTAGGACAAACATAATTGATGGTTACATCGATGCGAACTGGCGTCGATTTGGACTGTGCTCTAATAACATTCTATCCAGCCGAGAACACTGCCTACAAGTCCACAGCACCAAGTCGAGCAACATGCTTCTCTAAATGTGTTTTTCACAGCCCTCCCTTTACGGTGTCGGGAAATATAGAAAAATGCACTGTACGTACTGCGGCTTTTCTGGCTCTTGGGCACTCGGTTCCTGAAGCAGTCGACATAGGTACCAGCTGCGACGGCGATGAGCAGGAAACCTAAAAATATCCTGTAAGTCGGGGCACCGTATATTTAGTAAAGTGTTTCAAAAGCGACAGCTTTGTTCCTGTGCCAGCAAAATGGTCAAATGTTCATATGTGAGCAAAAATGGGAAACCTTTATGCTGTGATAATGTAATAAAGTTCAAATAGATGAACTAAATATCGTGCGGTTATTATCTTATTGACAAGGTACTTCATTGCCATTTCTTGAATTGCGTCACAATTCAGAGTTGCCGACGACCAAAGAAGTTTCTATTAGTTATTGTGTGCTATCAGCACGTAGGCTCCACACAAAGTAAAGTTCAGTCGAGGTACCAAATTCCAATTTCTCTTCTGCTCCACGGTTCCGGTTCCCCCGTTACGCAGTCAGACACTTCGATGCGTATGAAAGGCGGCGTCACTGAAAAGGGAAAAAATGAAAAAAGTTATGGGGCAGTACGCACGCACTGCGAGAATTGATGTGCTCTGTGAAAAAAAAGTCCCCTTCGTAGGGAAAAACACGTATAATATACTACCATCCTCTATCTCTGTAATTAGAAAACATAAGAGCTAGGACAACAGATAATCCGTGTTATGGAATGTCCTTTAATATCGCCTAGCAACCGTATTCAGCAATACTGACTTCTGCCGTAATTTACAAAAGAGACATGCGTAAAAGTCACTTTACTGCTTCGAAAGTTCATAGTTGTGACAAATGCCGTTGTAACAGATCACACAGTTACAGATAACAACACTATACCGGGTTTTCGAAATTAAGCTTTACGGAATTTTTTAAAATCGCCTGATAGCATTATTCCTATCGTTGAGCTAGGTTATTCGAAGAGGCGGACATTAATAGTACGAGAAATTGAAACAAAGATTCCAAAAATTAACAAAATATTAGTAATTAACTTCTCAGTTAACTACATTGCCACACATATTGCAATTTACGAATTGTACTGATGAGTAGAACTTGTAGCTGGGCGAATTGGTTGACATCTGAGGAAAGCATGGTTGCGCTAACAGGAAAAGAAAGACTTGGAAAGAAACCTAGTAAACGATAGGTCAGTGGGTACTCATCGATAAGTACAAGCTCATCGATAGGTACCGATGAGGTTGTCAGGCGGTCATTGGAATGAATTTCCATGGAATGACACCAGTTTGGAGATATGCGCCATCAAACTCGCCGTAAAAATATACT